>NC_139515.1:87191985-87226985 GCF_947247035.1 Vipera ursinii | reverse complement strand
ACAGTCAGGAAGTTTCTCCTTAGTTCCAGGTTGCTTCTCTCCTTGGTCGGTGCTTTGGAGATTGGGTTGACCCCCCCTTCTTTGGGGCAGCCTCTTGGAGGTGTGGGCTCTAAGGCAACCCAAGGCCTGACCCTCTCTGCATGGGTTCACACAAACCCAGCGTGGCATCCATTTTGACGTCCGCCCAAATACTCTGTAACTGCAATTAAGTTTTCCCACAGATTTCTTCCCTTTTCAGGACCATCGATGCAAAAGCTTCTTTTTTTTTTCTTTTACCCCAGGCTGTTTAGAAACTATTGACATTCTTTCTTTGCAACGTTTGGTCCTCTCTGCCTTTCTTCCGCTGCTTTTAACTACCTGCTGAGCTGTGTTTGCCATTCAATTTATGGATTTTATTTCATTGTTAACCCACCCTAACAGGCTGAGCTGAACGGCAGCCTCCTAAAATCTAAGATAAAGGAGAACGAGATCAGTGAAGGCCCAGCAAAGCTTAAAATATGACTTTGTCATTGCTGTTCCCAAGGTCAACTGAGAAATTCAAGGGGATTGCGCCTGGCCTAATTCACAGGTGCACAAGCTATCTGTGTTTGCTCCTTATCACTCCTGCCTGGGTGACTTTGGGCCAATCACCAGGAGACGGTGAGTTCTAGTCTCACCTTAGACATGAAAGCTGGCTGGGTGACTTTGGACCAATCACCAGGAGATGGTGAGTTCTAGTCCTGCGTTAGACATCAAAGCAACTTTGGGTCAATCACCAGGAGACAGTGAGTTCTAGTCCTGCTTTAGGCATGAAAGCTGGATGGGTGACTTTGGGCCAATCACCAGGAGACGGTGAGTTCTAGTCCCGCCTTAAACATCAAAGCAATTTTGGGTCAATCACCAGGAAACAGTGAGTTCTAGTCCTTCTTTAGGCATGAAAGCTGGATGGGTGACTTTGGGCCAATCACCAGGAGACGGTGAGTTCTAGTCCCGCCTTAGAGATTAAAGCGACTTTGGACCAATCACCAGGAGACAGTGAGTTCTAGTCCCGTCTTAGACATGAAAGCCATCTGAGCGACTTTGGGTCAATCACCAGGAGACAGTGAGTTCTAGTCTCGGCTTAGGTATGAACCAGCATGGAATTTTGGGCCAATCCCCAGGAGATGATGGGATCTAGTCCCGCTTTGCCCCCGAAAGCTGCCTGGGTGACTCTGCGCCAATCACCAGGAGACGGTGAGTTCTAGTTAGGAAATTTCTCCTTAATTCTAGATTGGATCTCTCCTTGATTAGTTTCCATCTGTTGCTTCTTGTCCTGCCTTCAGGCGCTTTGGGGCGGCCCCTGAGATATTGCAACACTGGTGTCATGTCCCCCCTCGTCCTTCTCTCCGTTAAACGAGACATGCCCAATTCCAGCAACCGTTCCTTGTATGTTTTATCCTCCAGTCCCCTGATCATCTTGGTTGCTCTTCTCTGCACTCTTTCCAGAGTCTCAGCATCTTAATAATAATAAGTTGGAAGGGACCTTGGAGATCATCTAGTCCAACCTGCTGCTAAGGCAGGAAACCCTATACCATTTCAGACAAATGGCTGTCCAGTCTCTTCTTAAAAACTTCCAGTGTTGGAGCATTCACCACTTCTGGAGGCAGGTGGTTCCACTGGTTAATTGTCCTAACTGTCAGGAAGTTTCTCCTTAGTTCTAGGTTGCTTCTCTCCTTGATGAGTTTCCATCCGTTGCTTCTTGTCCTGCTTTCAGGTGCTTTGGAGAATAGCTTGACTCCCTCTTCTTTGGGGCAGCCCCTGAGATACTGGAAGGCTGCTATCATGTCACCCCTCACCCTTCTCTTCGTTAAACTACACATACCCAATTCCAGGAACCATTCCCTATATGTTTTAGCCTCCAGTCCCCCAATCATCTTTGTTGCTCTTCTCTGTACCCTTTCTAGAGTCTCGACATCTTTCTTACATCGTGGTGACCAAAACTGGATGCAGTATTCCAGGTGTGGCCTTACCAAGGCATTGTAAAGTGGTATTAGTACTTCACTTGATCTTGATTCTATCCTCCTGTTAATGCAGCCTAGCACTGTGTTGGCTTTTTTGGCAGCTGCAGCACACGGATGGCTCATATTTAAGTGATTGTCCACTAGGACTCCGAGATCTCTCTCACAGTTACTACTATTGAGCAAGGTACCACCTATACTATACCTGTGCATTTGATTTTTCCTGCCTAAATGTAGAACCTTACTTTTTTCACTATTGAATTTCATTTTGTTAGATAGCGCCCAGTGTTCAAGTCTGTCCAGATCCTCCTGTATTTTAAGCCTATCTTCTGGAGTATTGGCTATTCCTGCCGGCTTGGTGTCATCTGCATATTTGATGAGTTCCCCATCTATCCTCTCATCCAAATCATTAATGAAGATATTGAAGAGCACTGGGCCCAGAACAGAGCCCTGGGGCACCCCACTACACACTTCCTTCCATGTAGATGCAGTTCCATTGATGACCACACGGTGAGTACGGCCTGTCAGCCAGCTACGAATCCATCTGGTGGTGATGCTATTTGTATTCTGGTGACCAAAACTGGATGCAATAATCCAGAAACATGATGGACTGAAGGATGGCTACTCTTTGATCACCGAGAATCCTTCACGCACCACACTGCTTGGGGCTCCCTCGGAGTTCCCAGCTGTGCCAACAATTGTCACCTTTAATTGCTTGATAAAACAGCAGCTGTGGCTTCCTCTCCCCGCCTCCCCAAGGCAGAACCTGCCTCATCCACTTACTGTAGCAGGAAATCAGATGCCCTTCCCCTCCCACTGCAACAGCGTGGATTCACATGTAACGCAACCAAGAGATCTTTGGCTGACTCAATCAAGCCAGCTATCGTTTTCGTTTGGTCTCCCTATCCCGTCAAATCAGGGGTGCCTTTTTAGAATCGAAAAAATCTCAATAGCACCCCCCCCAAAAAAAAAATTACATGCAGATAATAACCTTAACTAGAAACCAATTCTCAAGATGGATGAACAGATGGATATATGGAGGGAGGGAGGGAGGAAGAGAGAGAGAAGTTGGTAGGTAGGTAGGTAGGTAGATGGACTGATAGATAGACAGACAGACAGACAGACAGACACACAGGGAGGGAGAGAGAGAGAGAGAGAGAGATAGAAGATAGAGATAAATACAGAAGATAGATAGATAGATAGATAGATAGATAGATAGATAGATAGATAGATAGATAGATAGATAGATAGACAGACAGACAGACAGACAGACAGAGACAGAGAGAGAGAAGATAGAGATAAATACAAAAGATAGATAGACAGTAGATAGATAGATAGATAGATAGATAGATAGATAGACAGACAGAAAGAAGATAGGTAGAAGATAGATAGATAGATAGATAGATAGATAGATAGATAGATAGATAGATAGATAGATAGATAGATAGAATAGAGATAGAAGGTAGATAGAAGATAGAGATAGATAGATAGATAGATAGATAGATAGATAGATAGATGATAGATAGATAGATAGATAGATAGATAGATAGAAAGGTAGAAGGTAGAGATAGATAGAAAAATGGTAGAAGAGAGAGATAGAGATAGAAGGTATATAGAAGAGAGATAGAAGATAGATAGAAGATAGTGATAGATAGATAGATAGATACGTAGATAGATAGATAGAGATAGATAGATAGATAGATAGATAGATAGATAGATAGATAGACAGACAGACAGATAGATAAATAGATAGATAGATGACAGACAGAGTGTCAACCTCTTCTCCAAAGCATGTCAATAGTCTCTAACCAACCTGGGGTAAAAGAAAAAAGTTTTTGCATCTCTGCTTCTGAAAAGGGAAGAAATCCACACCTCTAAGGGGCTGCCCCAAAGAAGAGGCAGTCAAGCTATTCTCCAAAGCGCCCGAAGGCAGGACAAGAAGCAACGGATGGAAACTCATCGAGGAGAGAAGCAACCTAGAACTAAGGAGAAACTTCCTGACAGTGAGGACAATTAACCAGTGGAACAACCTGCCTCCAGAAGCTGTGAATGCTCCAACACTGGAGGTTTTTAAGAAGAGACTGGACAGCCATTTGCCTGAAATGGTATAGGGTTTCCTGCCCGAGCAGGGGGTTGGACTAGATGACCTCCAAGGTCCCTTCCAACTCTGCTATTCTGTTGCTAACTGTAGATAATGCTCGACTTACCATCACAATTCAGCTCAAAATTTCTGCCGCTAAGCAAGACGGTTGTTAAGTGAGTTTTGCTGCCTTTCCTCCCCTGTCCTTCCGCAGTTGTTAAGCGAATCGCTGCATAAGTCACTTCTTTCGGTCACTAGATGAACCGTTGTTAAGAGAAGGACTCCCTGTATGTGTGTAAAATTTACTCCCCCCACCCCCACCCCGGGGTAACATCTGAAACCGTTGAATACTGCTGGCCTGCGGGATCCAAAACTTTTTTTATTTCAATGCTCGGAAAACTCTCTTAGAAGCTGTGAAAAAAAAGAGGTAAAAGAAATGAAGCTATTGCTGATCTCTTAAAATAATCACAGGCTGGAATATTTGGTAGAAAAGCAGAAGCCTGCCCCTGACTTAAGCCGTGGACTTCCCACGGGGCCCGGAGGCCGTCATTAAGCTCTGAGCAGGTGTTACATTAGTTCCCAGCCTCCCCTTTCCATTCCGCCTTCTGGACCTTTCCGCAGCGGCCTTCCTGCTGCGGAGTCCTCTGCCTTCACCTTTACTGACACCTGCCGCATTTTAGCCCTCCTGGGACCTCCGAGGGGCATTTCAGAGCTGAAGGCCAGGAGCCAGCCGAGCGAGGGCAGGAGAGGGAAACTCAGGATTTAAACCTTGGGGGACGATAAAGGAAGCCGGGTTCTTTGTTTCTGCAGACGCTGCCTTCATCCTAACTAAGTTAGCTTGTGTCTATAATTCAAGGCCAGTCCTTGGGGTCTCAGAGCGCTGAGGTCCTAGGGAAACATCTCTCTGTCTGTTTATTCTATCTATCTATCTATCTATCTATCTATCTATCTATCTATCTATCTATCTATCTATCTATCTATCTATCTATCATCTATCTATCTATCTATCTACCTATCTATCTATCTATCAATCATCTATCTATCTATCCATCCACATACATCTGTCATCTCTCTCTCTCTCTCTCTCTCTCTCTCTCTCTCTATCTATCTATCTATCTATCTATCTATCATCTCTATCTATCATCCGTCTATCTATCATCCATCTATCTATCTATCTATCTATCTATCTATCTATCTATCTATCTATCTATCTATCTATCTATCTATCTATCTATCTAATCTATTTATCTATCATTTATCTATTTATCTACATTTCTCTCTCTCTCTCTCTTTATCTCTCTATCTTTCTAACCATCCATCCCACCTTCCTCCTCCTATTTTCCCCACAAGAACAATCCTGGGGAAATCAGTGGGGAAGCCAGATTCACTTAACAACCACGTTACCAACTTAACGACTGCAGTGATTCATTTAACAACTGCGGCCAGAAAGGTCATAAAATGAGGGAAAATTCACTTAACAACTGTCTCGCTTAGCAACAGAAATCTTGTGCTCCTTTGTGGTCGTATGTCGAGGACAACCTGTACTTAATAACAGAATAACCGAGTCGGAAGGGACCTTGGAGGTCTTCTAGTCGAACCCCCTGCTCAAGCAGGAGACCCTCTACCCTTCCAGACAAACGTTTGTCCTGTCTCTTCTTGAGAGCCTCCAGCGATGGAGCACCCACAACCTCTGGTGGCAAGCCGTTCCGCTGGTTAATTGTCCTCACTGTCGGGAGGTTTCTCCTTAACTCCAGGTGGCTTCTCTCACTGATTGGTTTCCATCTGTTCCTTTACAACCATCTCGCTTAGCAACAGAAATCTGGGGCTCAATTGTGGCCGTTACATCGAGGACGACCTGCGTTCTTGAGATCTCCACTGGCGTGTTTCCGTCTTCCCGGGTGTCACTTACTTGGAAGGCTGGCGATGGTGTTCTTCACTCGTCCCGACAGCCATTCCAGACTCTCATGCATGTTGGCCAAGGCCTTCAGGTCGCTGACGTCCCGGAGGATCTCTTGCTGGGGAATCAGCTTATCGCCCAGGTTCCCGATCAGGACTTCGGACTCCTTGCCAAAGGCAGTCCTAGAAGGAAGAGAGAGCAAGGGTTGTGTCGGCCATGGAGAGTAGCATTATTTATTTATTTCACGCACACGCACGCACACGCACAGAGACACACTCACTAATTATTTTTTTTATAACTAACTCAAAGTGGCGGAGATACCTCATACTTTGACCTCCTCCTACTTTCTGCACCACAACAACCCTGTGAGGTAGATTGGGCTGAGGGAGAAGGACAGGCCCGAAGTCATCCAGTCGGTTTTAATGCCTAAGGTGGGACTAGAACTCACCGTCTCCCGGGGATTTGGCCCAGAGTCACCAGCCAGCTTTAATGCCTAAGATGGGACTAGAACTCACCGTCTCCTGGGGATTTGGCCTAGAGTCACCAGCCAGCTTTAATGCCCAAGATGGGACTAGAACTCACCGTCTCCTGGGGATTTGGCCTAGAGTCACCAGGCAGCTTTAATGCCTAAGATGGGACTAGAACTCACCGTCTCCCAGGGATTTGGCCCAGAGTTAGCAGCCAGCTTTAATGGCTAAGGTGGAACTAGAACTCACTGTCCCCTGGTGATTGGTCCACAGTCACCCAGCTGGATTTCACACCTAAGGCAGGACTAGAATCCCAATCTCCTGGTGACTGGTCCAAAGTCACCCAGCTGGCTTTCACGCCTAAAACAGGACTAGAACTCCCAATCTCCTGGTGACTGGCTCAAAGTCACCCCGTCATTTTCCACGCTTAAGATGGAACTAGAACTCCTCGTTTCCTAGCGATTGGCTCCAAGTCTTGTAGCCGGCTTTGTGCCTCAGGTGGGACTAGAACTCACCATCTCCGGGCGATTCTCACTCAGCCACCTTTCAGGCCTAAGGCGAGACTAGAACTCACCGTCTCCTGTTTTCTAGCCTGATGCCTTTGCAAGCTAGATTCCCCAGAGTTTTGCAAAGAGCCAAGCCGAGAAGAAGGCCGTGAAGGATCAAAGAAATTTTCTCGCTGAACTTTGCTGGAAGCTGAGTTCAGATGGGCCTCCGTTGGAGCCCACCCTCAACTACACCCGGGTCATCGGTCCTGGGATTGGCAGATTATATCGTTAAACCTACCATCTCCACAATAAGCCTAACCCAATCACCCATTCGCTCAATCACGTCTCCTTTCCAATGACTTCAGCGGCACACAATTGCGTTAGCTGAGCCGACTTCCTCCCGCAATGATTTCCAATCGTATATGAGTCTTTACGCCGGGGAAATAAGCAGAAGCCTTCCTGACATGGTGGGGACGTTCCCGTCGGCTTCGGGTTTAGCCGCCCCAGTCCGTCAGTCCGTGTTTGGCAGGCCTAAACAGGTAGACCTCAACTTACGAGCCCCAAATTTCCGTGGCTAGGTGAGACACGGGTTAAGTGAGTTTTGCCCTGCTTTGCGACCTTTCTTGCCACCGTGCTAAAACAGACGAAGAACGGCTGCGGGACTTGGGGTTGGCTAGTCTAAAGAAAAGAAGAAATAGGGGAGATGCGATAGCAGCGTTCCAGTATCTGAGGGGCTGCCACAAGGAAAGGGGGGGGGTTTCACGTTATTCTCCAAAGCTCCAGAGAGCAGGACGAGAAACAACGGTTGGAAACTGACCAAAGAGAGAAGCAACCTGGAACCGAGGAGAAACTTCCTAACAGTGTGGACAATTAACCAGTGGAACAGCTTGCTACCAGAAATGGTGGGTGCTCCATCTCTGGAGGTTTTTAAGAAAAGACTAGACATTCACCTGTCTGAGATGGTATAGGTTCTCCTGCTTGAGCAGGGGGCTGGACTAGAAGACCTCCAAGGTCCCTTCCAGCTCTATTCTATCCCAGTTGTTAAGTCAGTAACACCGTTGCGAAGTGAACCTGGCTTGACCCGTTGACTTTGCTTGTCAGAAGGTGGCAAAAGGGGATCACGTCACTTGGGGACAATGCGAGCGTCATAAATACGAGCCAGTTGCCAAGCGTCTGAATTCTCGTCACGTGACCCAACCTCGGACTACAATAGCTGGAGCAGACAGGGAGGAAGCTAATCAGCAGCTTGTGAGAACGTGAGCGAGCAGTTAGACAAAGAGACCCGAACTCATTGGTAGCTCACATTGGAATGAACAAGGAGATGCGTTCAATTTCCCAGCTACTACGATTGTTGGCTGAGCAGGGCCAAAAATAGCCAAGCGAAATGATTAAAGCCTGTGAAATGGGCCCCTTGTCAGTCAGCTGGGATGCTGATTTACCACCAGCTCATCTGGAGCCAAGGGTGCAGTTGCACAAGGAGACAACCATCAATGACTCAATAGCCAGCCAGCCACACCCTAATTAATAATAATTTAAAAAGCTACATACCACCACACACCATATAAATACAGGGTGCACACATTCTGGAGGGGGAGAAGTTCCCAGGATGAGCCTGAAAGTATGGACAAATCAATAAACCTTTGGCCCCGGTGACCGATTGGATCCTAGGATAGTCGTGTTTTGAAAACAAGCCATGTGTTCTTCTACCGGGGGGGGGGGAGAGAAAGGAAAGTCTGATCAATTTCAACCGCACACACCAGGTTGGCTCCAGACGATACGGACAGGGTAGGAATCCCTTAACGTAATTTTCCTAATGGATTCCGGTAAGCGGTAATAACCAGCTTCTCGTCCATCACCAAGGAATTCTAAAACAGCTCGTAGTAGCCGCAAAGAAGCTCTTCCAGGTACCCCGAGGGGAGGAAGGGGTCAGCAGCTGGACCATGAAAGCGAAGAAAATTGAACAAGCGGTCAGATGGTCCAAATTGAGCCGTCTGCTAAAGTGACGCCCCTGATTAAGCAAGTATTCAACACGCAAAGAGAATGTTCCAACAAACAGGTCAGCCCCGCTTCCGGGCAGCGAGCAGACCGCACGGTTTTGCGCAAGCCTAGATTTGCCCATGGGTCACCTCTCCTGCAGGAGCTGCATTGGCTGCTGATTTTTGTTTCTGGGCCCAATTCGAAGGGCTGGCTGTCACCTTCAAAGCCCTACCTGCTCTGGGTCCAGGTTATTTGAAGGACCACCTTTTCCCAGTCATATCTACGTGTGGTCCACCAGAGTGTGAAGACATGGGGTGAATGAATGAACCTTTATTGTCAAAGTACAACCAGGTATACATTGAGATTGGCTGAGCCTCCCTTCGTTGCCCCCCCACCACAACTCACAGTGACAACAAACCCTCCATCTTATTACACCATGTGGGCTAATTGCATGACGCACCGGCCTCACAAGTCAGTCATACTTAAAATTATAAAATTATTTCCCGTTCAAGAACCTGACAGCCCATGAATAAAAGCTGTTCTTCAGCCTATTGGTATGGCTGGCTATACTCCTGTATCTCCTGCCCGATGGTATGCCCGATGGTAGGAGAGTAAAGAGGTACTAACCAGGGTGTGAGTCATCCCTGAGAATTTTCCTCACTCTTCCAAGGCAGTGAGCCCCGGCGAGGTCATCCAGGGGTGTCAGGGGACAGCCCACGATGTCTTGTGCTGTGCTCACCACACTGTATAATACTTTCCTATCCGCGGCTGTCAGACCAGCATACCAAACCACAATACAGTAAGGTTTCCCCCTCTCTTAAGGAGGTCCATCAGGTGGGACTGAGAAGAAGGAAGGACCTTCTCTGTGGTGGCTCCTCCCTGTTATTTGAAGGACTGTCATTTCCCAGGTAGATCTACCCAACCCACCAGAGCAAGGAGGCAGAGGATGTCATGGGTCCCCTCTCTTGAGGAGGTCCATCTGGTTGGACCAAGAAGAAGGTCCTTCTCCGTGGTGGCTCCTTCTCTGAGGAACATCATCCCCGCAGAGATAAGGTTGGAAATAAAATGTTATGGATCCTCTCTCTTAAGGAGGTCTATCTGGTGGGACCAAGAAGAAGGACCTTCTCCGTGGTGGCTCCTTCCCTGTTATTTGAAGGACTGTTATTTCCCAGGTAGATCTACCCAACCCACCAGAGCAAGGAGGCAGAGGATGTCATGGGTCCCCTCTCTTGAGGAGGTCCATCTGGTGGGACCAAGAAGAAGGGCCTTCTCCGTGGTGGCTCTTTCTTTGAGGAACATCATCCCTGCAGAGATAAGATTGGTTCCCCACTTTGACACTCATCTGAAAGATCCTGAAGATCGGCTTCTGCCAGTGGGCCTGGGGACCCCAGAGTGATACAGAGCCCATCAAGAGGTGGGTTTGATTGTTACCAGCAGCGGGGCAGGGGATGATTGGCTTTTTTTGTTGGGATTGCATCCTTGAAATGGAGATGAGCGCCACCCTTATGGTTGGCAACTAGTAGGGGAGTAAAACCCCTCAAAGACCAGAGGGAAGAAGAGCAGCTTCAAAATTGGTGTGCGCACACGAACGCACGCACGCACACAAACACACAGGAGGCCACACACACTGGTGCGGCCCTAGCGGCCCGGTTCACACATGTGCAAACAGTCACGCACCCCCCAGGGCGGCTAGCAACCCGTTCGTGCATGCGCAAATGGGCCGTGCAAATCACACGGGCTAGCAGCGCATGCACAAACAGGCTGCAGACACCCTCCCCATATCCCCATTCGCGCTCGCGCGCAGGCACAAATGGGGCCACGGGTGCTAGCACGAGTGGGAGGGGAATGTGCGCCCACATGTGCGCGCACTGGCCAGCTATTTCAGCAGCCTGCTGGCCAAGGGCCCACGGCCCGGTCCCGGGCCACAGACCACAGGTTGGGGACCCCTGCTATAAGCCACCTGGAGTCACCAAGAGTGAGCTGGGTGGCCCTATCAATTTTCTTCTCTAAAGCAATCGCATAAAATCTCCTAGCACTTTGTCCTTGCTCATCCCAAAGGCCGGAGGTTCAGGGCTCGCCCGTCAGAAGACGGCGTCCAGGTAAAACGTTGATTTCCATCCATTGATCTAAGGCAGGGCTTTTCAACCAGTGGTACAGGTACCACCTGTGGTACATTGGCACCTGGCAGGTGGTATGCAACCATCCTAGGAAAGTGGTAGCGGCGGAGAGGAATGAGCTGAACCGGCGGCAGCACCGCACAGCCTGAGCGAGAGACGGCTGTCAGGGCTCAGCGGAAGCGCCAGGATCGGTGCCAGGATCAAGCTAGAGCTCGGCGCTGATCCCGGCGCTTCTGCTGAGCCCAGAAGAAGCGCAGATGAGCTGGAACGTTGCAGCATCTCCAGGGTCTTGTGATTTACATTCAGATGCTTGGCAACCGATTCATATTTATGACGGTCACAGTGTCCCAGGGTCACGTGAAGTGACCAAAACCTGCTGCAACCACCCAACAGAGGGGTGGGCATAAAAATCAAACACCCCCCACCCCACCCCCGCTGCCAATCCTCAACCGAAATGCTCACAACGATGAAAACCTCAGACAGGAGGAAGAACGCCGCCGGGCGGGTAGGCAGGTGTCTTGCTCAGCTGTGGCTGGGGGGGGGGCACTTTTTTCAGGGCCATTGTAACTTCGAACGGTCACTAAGCGAACTGTCATAAGTCGAGGACTACCTGTACTTCATCACTTTTTTCCTTTTTTTTTTTTTTTTTTTTTTGCTCATCAAGTTTTTGACACCTTGCTAGGCGACTGGTGTTACTCGGATGTTGCCATATCCTAAAAGTGGTAGAGTGGGTGAAAAGGTTGAAAAGCCCTGCTCTAAGGAATAACTTGCCTTACGACGTCTTCTTCTTCCTCTCGTTTAGGTCTCAGCTGTTTGGGCTGGGCCATGTTGCTCCAGTTGGGAAGGGACTTCAAGAGCCTGGTAATGTCATCATCTTTGGCCCAAGAGGTGCTGATCACCATCTTCTCGTCGGACTGGACAATGCTCCTGAAGTGGAAAAAGTAACCAGGGGACAGTTGGAAAGAAGAAAGCTGGTTTGGCCAAGGATTACAGGCAGTCCTCAACTTACGGCCACATTTGAGCCCTGTCGCTAAGCAAGGCACTTGTTAAACACTTGCCACGCTGGCTGTCCGGTGAGCTTTTGCTTTTCTTTTTTTTTTTTTTGCCACGGTTGTTAAGTGAATCTTGTAGTAAAGGAATCCGGCTTTTTCCCATTGACTTTGTTTACTGGGAGGGAAAATTAAAAAATTACAGGGGGGAAAATTAAAAAAAAAACCCGACAGGGAAGGCAGAAAAGATATTTGTTCTGCGCCTAGGTTCAGAAGATACGGTAACGATCGACGTCTCCATAAAAAGGGAGGCGGTTAAAACGGATTGTGCAAACTTTAAAACGCACGAAAGTGACGGCTCGCCGGAAACCTAGAACGATATATTTCTCCAAAAAAAGGTCGATGGGAGAAACTCACGGATTAATTTACCGCCAGCCTTTACACTTAAGTGGAATTTATCAGCTTAGGCGTGTGTTAGGGGTTAGCTCAATGCGCCTGCCAAGCTCTTTATTTGCTCGAAGAAAACACAATTACGGCGGCACTCCGAAGCTTTCTATAATTTTGCAATCTTGATTCCGGGACATCTTTGCAGCCTTCTGTTTGAATGAAAGATCCAGCTATATTTGCTCCTTTTATCTCGAGGGGGGCGAAAACTCCCAAACGCCGATAAAATCTATGGCTTTGGGTCGGCCCACACAGGTAGACCAGACAGGAAAACACAACGAGATGAGCTAACTGTACTTTACGGCAAGGCTGCGTTCACAGAATCTCGCAAGTTTGAAAACACAAATATTCGCCTGTTCTTTTATAACCCGGGCAGCTAGGAAGAATCCCTTCTCAGCCCTTTTCTCCGTCCATTATGCAGCTGTGGCTTATATCCTCTCTTATCTGACTGTTCTCTAAAGCTACGTTAACAGAAACCTGTCAGTCTGAAAGTGCAAATATCCTGCCAACTCCTTTACAGCCTAAGAAGCTGGGGAACTATGCAGCTTTGGGCTACGCCCTCTCTTATCTGACTGTTTTCTACAGCTACGTTAGCAAAAACTTGTAGGTCTGAAAGTACAAATCTTCTGCTGTCTCCTTTAAAGCAGGGCTTTCCAGCCAGTGGCATGGGTACCACCTGTGGTACATTGGCACCTGGCAGGTGGTACGTGACCATCCTAGGAAAGTGGTAGCGGAGGAGGGGAATGAGCTGAACCGGCGGCAGCACCGCACAAGCCTGAGCGAGAGACGGCTGGAGCTGCAGGGCTGTCGGGGCTCAGCGGAAGCGCCAGGATCGGCGCCAGGATCCAGCTGGAGCTCAGCGCTGATCCTGGCACTTCTGCTGAGCCCAGAAGAAGCACCAATCAGCTGGAACGTTGCAGCATCTCCAGGGTCTTGTGATTTATTTTATTTATTTTTATTTATTTTATGGGACTTATATGCCGCCCTATCTCCCAGAGGACTCAGGGCGGCTAACAGCAATAAAAAACAACAGTACAAAAGTTAAGAAAAAATGAAATAACAGCCCCAAATATTAATTACACAGTTAAAAATTAAAACTTACGTTCAGGTGCTTGGCAACCGATTCATATTTATGACGGTCACAGTGTCCCAGGGTCATGTGAAGTGACCAAAACCTGCTGCAACCACCCAGCAGATGGGGGGAATAAAAACCAAACACCCCCCACCCCACCCCCGCTGCCAATCCTCAACATAAATGCTCACAACAACGAAAACCTCGGACAGGAGGAAGAGCGCCGCAGGGCGGGCAGGCAGGCGTCTTGCTCGGCTGTGGCTTGGGGGGGCACTTTTTTCACTGCCATTGTCACTTCGAACAGTCACTGAGCGAACTGTTGTAAGTCGAGGACTACCTGTACTTCATCACTTTTTTCCTTTTTTTTTTTTTTGGTCATCAAGTTTTTGACCGCTTGCTAGGCGACTGGTGTTACTCGGATGTTGCCATATCCTAAAAGTGTCACAATGGGTGAAAAGGTTGAAAAGCCCTGCTTTAAAGACTGAAAAGCTAGGAAACTACGCAGTTCTGGGCTATGCCCTCTCTTATCTGACTGTTCTCTAAAGCTACGTTAACAGAAACGTGTAAGTCTGAAAGTGCAAATCTGTCACTGTTGTTCTGTACCAGCCTGCTACCGGCCCTGCAGAAAAGGCAGGGACAACCCCTTTTACAAGAAGGCAAGAGGCTGGAATTACGCCTGCCAAATTTATTGCTACAAAAACAAACGGAACAAGACAAACCAAGAAACAGGAGCTTTAAGAAACAGGAACTATCCAAGCGGTTGCCTTCAGCAAACCAGCCCTCCCCACACATTCCCCTTTTATACAGTTCAGGGCGTGGCTTCTCTCTGCCTCCTTCCGAGCCCCATTGCCTTCCTCTGTTTACTCCTGATTGACTGCCTCCTGCGTCGGGCGTCCTTGAACAGGGCCAGCTGTGGGTCATCTTCATCCACGCTGTCAGGCTCACACAGCTGGGTCTCCGTGGTGACCAAGTGGGAGGGGCCTGGCTGAGGGCTCTCATCAGCAAGATCTTCAACCCCCTCAGCAAGCTCTTCAACACCCCCCTCCTCCTCCTCTGAGTCGTCCGACCCAACTGCCGAACCCACAGGCTGACCCTGAATCACAACAACTGTCTCCTTTACAGCCCAAGAAACTAGGGAACTATGCAGCTCTGGGCTATGCCCTCTCTTATCTGACTCTTCTCTGAATTGACATAAACAGGAACTCGTAAGTACAAATATCCCGCCATCTCTTTTACAGACTGGAAAGCAAGGAAAATCTTTTGTCTCCATCCGTTACGCAGCTCCGGCTTATTATCTTCTCTCATATGACTGTTTTTTTAAAGCTACGTTAACAGAAACTTGTAAATCTGAAAGGGCAAATCTCCCGCCGTCTCCTTTACAGGCCCAGAAGCTACGGAGCTATGACCTCATTCCGCCGGAACCGAGGAAGCTTCTTGGATGAGGAGCGAAACCTCTTTGAGGGGAAAAAAAAAGCACCCAAGAAAAGTCTAGTTGCCTCTTGGAAAAGAAAAGGAAAAACAAAAAAAGCACCTTTGGGAGAGCCGTGACCAGGATGAGGGAGACGCTCCGTAGCCGTACCTGTACGCCGCGTTGCAGGTGTCCTTGTACTGTTGGAGCTTGACACATACCATGTTCAGGAACTGGTCGGAATAGGCACTTAGGTCATGCATCAAATTCATGAGGTCCTGGACCGTTTTTTCCACGACGACTGTGCTCTGTTGATGAAAAGAAAAAAAAACACACACACACGGGGAGGCTGAGTGAAGAAAAGCCATTTTCAAGTCATTTCCAAGCAGAGTTGGAACATGCAAACAAGTGGACTGGAGGCTAAAACGTAGAAAGAAGGGTTGCCGGAATTACATCTGTCTAGTTCAAAAGAGCCTCTTGTTGCGAGTGAAGAAGGAGAGTGCAAAAGTTGGGTTGAAACTAAACATTAAGAAAACCAAGATCATGGCATCCGGCCCTCTCAATTCCTGGCAAATAGATGGGGAAGAAATGGAGGGAGCGACAGATTTTATTTTCCTGGGCTCCAAGATCACCGCAGATGGGGACTGTAGCCAAGAAATTAAAAGACGCTTGCTCCTGGGGAGGAAAGCCATGGCAAATCTAGACAGCACACTAAAAAGCAGAGACGTCACCCTGTCAACAAAAGTGCGTATAGTCAAGGCTATGGTCTTCCCAGTTGCAATGTATGGCAGTGAAAGTTGGACCATAAGAAAGGCTGAGCGCCAAAGAATTGAGGCCTTTGAACTCTGGTGCTGGAGAAGACTTCTGCGAGTCCCTTGGACTGCAAGGCGATCAAACCGGTCAGTCCTAGAGGAGATCAACCCTGACTGCTCTTTAGAAGGCCAGATCCTGAAGTGGAAACTCAAATCCTTTGGCCACCTAATGAGAAGGAAGGACTCACTGGAGAAGAGCCTCATGCTGGGAAAGGTTGAGGGCAAGAGAAGAAGGAGACGACAGAGAAGGAGGTGGCTGGATGGAGTCACTGAAGCAGGAGGCGTGAGCTTAAATGGACTCCAGAAGATGGCGGAGGACAGGAAGGCCTGGAGGAATGTTGTCCAGGGGGTCGCGATGGGTCGGACATGACTTCGCAACTAACAACAACAACAGTTCAGTGAAGAGAAGGACCGACGGGGGGGATGTGATAGCAGTCTTCCAATCTCTCAGGGGCTGCCCCAAAGAAGAGGCAGTCAAGCTGTTCTCCAAAGCCCCTGGAGGCAGGACAAAAAGCAATGGATGGAAACAAATCCAGGAGAGAAGCAACCTAGAGAAAGAACTAAGGAGAAACTTCCTGACAGTGAGGACAATTAACCGGTGGAACTACTGGCCGCCAGAAGCTGTGAATGCTCCAACTCTGGAAGTTTTTAAGAAGAGATTGGACAACCATTTGTCTGAAATGGTATAGGGTCTTCTGTATGATCAGGGGGTTGGAGTAGATGATCTCCAAGGTCCCTTCCAAGGTCTATTATTATTATTATTATTATTATTATTATTATTATTATTATTATTATTATTATTATTATTATTATTATTAACAGGCAGTCCTCGCTTTACGAGCACAATTAGGAGCAGAATTTCAGACTGCTGAGCAAGGTGGTTGTTAAAGAGAGTAATCACCTGATTTTTATGACTTTTTTTGGGATGGGGGCAGGCTTGTTAAGCAAATCACTGCGGTTGTTCAGTGAATTGTGAATCCAGCTTCTCTCATGGACTTCTCAGTGAGAAATCGCCAACGGCGATCACTAAGACCCCGACATGCTGCAACCGTCGTAAATACGTGCTGTCAAAACACACACACACACACACACACACACACACACACACACCGATTTCTGATCATGTAGTTGTGAGGATGCTGCAACGGTCCTTAAATGTCCGAAGGACTGGTCCTAAATCACGTTTTTCACTGTTGTGGTCCCTTTGGATGACTGCTAAACAAATGGTTGTTAAGTTGAGGACCATGTCTCATTGTTATGACCAGCCCACGTCTCATTACGACTCAGTCCACTGTCGAGGGTTGCAAATGAAGCCCTAAGTTAACATTAACCCCACTGACGTGGCAAGGTAATCTCCTAAACCAGGGGTCTTCAAACTTGGCCCTTTTATTTTATTTTATTTTTATTTATTTTAATTCCATTTATATCCCGCCCTTCTCCGAAGACTCAAGGCGGCTTACAAGCTTAGCAGTAGCCTTCATTCTATGTATATGCCTGCTTATTAGGGCTTTCACACACACCCCAAGCGGCATTATTACAAAGTCAGCTTATTGCCCCCAACAATCTGGGTCCTCATTTTACCTACCTGGGAAGGATGGAAGGCTGAGTCCACCTTGAGCCTGGTGGGACTCGAACCTGCACTAATTGCAGGCAGCTGGTGTTACTTAAGGAGTAACTCCCAGAATTCATCAGCCAACATGGACCATATAAGCCAGGGGTCTTCAAACTTGGCCCTTTGAGGACTTGTGGACTTCAAGTCCCAGAATTCCTCAGTCAGCGTGGCTGGCTGAGGAATTCTGGGAGCTGAAGTCCACAAGTCCTCAAAGGGCCAAGTCTGAAGACCCCTGTTCTAAACTGTATGCAGGTAGTCCTCAATTAACAGCCATTCATTTAGTAACTATTAGACGTTATGACGGCAGTGAAAATAGTGACTTACTTGTTCACACTTTACGGCCATTGCAGCACCCCCATGATCCTGTGATCAGAATTCAGGCATATTATTTTCTCCTAGTTTGACCCAGGAGGCAGGGAAGGAAGAGACGTTCAGAGGAAATAAGGGGCTGCGGGGTGTACAGCTAGTCCTCAACTTATAAAAGTTCGTTTAGTGACCATTCGAAGTTACAGCGACACTGGAAAAACTGGCTCACGATCGTCTGTCTCACTCAGCATCCCTGCGGTCAGGTGATCAAAACTGACACCCTTAGCAACTGACTCGTATTTACGACGCCCAGTGTCCCCAGCTCACGGGATCTCCTTTTACGACCTTCGGACAAGCAAAGTCCACGGGGATTTGTTAAGATTCACTTAAAGACCGTGTGACTCACTGAACGATGCAGGAATTCGCTTAACGATGGTGGCAAGGAAGGTCGTAAAATGGGGCAAAACTCCCCGAACAACCCTCTTGCTTAGTTAGCAACGGATAATTTGGCGGTCAATTCTGGGCGTAAGTCGAGGACCTACCCGTACTTAAAAATCTGGAAAGCCTTTGGCCACTTGCTTCGTATGTCATTGAATCTAAGTCCATTTGAGTGGAAATTCGGTCAGCTGTGACCAAGAGGGGGGGTCCTTCCCCCTTTGCCCCACCACCTTCCTCCAATCACAAAGACAAGGACATCAGGCCCCCCCCTCTCTGCATTTGAAGTTTCAAAACCTCAATTCAAAGTGATCCCCCCTACACACACACACACACATACACACACCTGTTACCTTTTCCTAAACCAAGTTCTGTCTCGGCATTGATTTTAAGATTAAAGTGCTGACAAAGGGCCCCGGATCCATAATCCTGTTCCTGCAGATGGACTGCTGAGTGACAGGAATTGATTCTTCTCGCCCGCCTGCTAAAAGGCATCGGAGAGGCATCTCTGGGTTGAGTGACATCCGCCCGGCGTTTTGAATGCGGATCACGACATTTGGAGGGCGAGTTGGACAGCGGTCAAAGGCGCTTGCTGGGAAACAGCCAAGTTGGGAAAAGGAAAAGTTTGGAAAAGACCCGGGGACTTGGCACAGCTAGTCCTCGAGTTACAAACGTTCATTTAGTGGCCGTTCAAAGTTATGACGACCGGGGGGGAGTGATTTCGGAAGGGACCCTGGAGGTCTTCTAGTCCAGCCCCTTGCTCAAGCAGGAGAACCTATACCATCTCAGACAAGTGACTTTCTAGTCTCTTCTTAAAAATCTCCACGGATGGAGCGTCCACGATTTCTGGCGGCAGGCTGTTCCACTGGTTGATTGTCCTCACTGTCAGGAAGTTTCTCCTCAATTCCAGGTTGCTTCTCTCCTTGATCAGTTTCCAACCATTGTTTCTCGTCCTGCCCTCTGGTGCTTTGGAGAATAATTTGACCCCATTTTCCTTGTGGCAGCCCCTCCAATACTGGAATAGCTGCTATCACGTCTCTCCTATTTCTTCTTTTCTTTAGACTGGCCAAACCCAAGTCCCGCAGCCGTTCTTTGTCTGTTTCGGTCTCCAGGCCTTGGATCATCTTAGTTGCTCTTCTCTGAATTTTTTCCAGACTCTCAACATCATTTTTGTGATGTGGAGACCCAAACGGGCTGCAGCATTCCCGGTGTGGCCTCGCTAGGGTTTTATAAAGCGGTACTAATGCTTCGTGTGATCTTGATTCTATGCCTCCAGAATAGGGAGACGTAGGTGGCTCAGGTAGTCCTCGACTTACAGCAATACATTTAGCGACCATTCAAAGTCACAACCGGATGGTCCATAGACCGGAACAAGTTCCAGCTACAGAAAGGGCTGAAAGTCCCATCAGATACCGACGCGGTGCAAGACGGTGATTTTTCAGAAATGCAGGGGGAGATTTGCCGGGTTTGCCGGGTGGGGAGGGGGAGAATTAATTATCCCCCCTCCCCATCACTTCCAGCAGACACTCAATCAGCATTAAGTTGAGTGCATCAGTTGGTGGAAAGCTTAGCCCTCTCCCTCTCCCTTCTGATGGTGTGGTTGGGGTCCTCCCGGCAGGGGTCTCCAGTGACCCAGGCTGGGGATTATTTCCTAGGGAGGGGGTGCAGCAAATATATAAATCACTGTCAAGAGGAAGAAGCCCTTGCTTGACCCAGCAGGAAGGCCTGAGACATTCAGATTTGTTCCATTCCACGCTGTGTCACTTGCCCATGGAGAGGGTGAACCGCGTGGTAATCAATTAAGTTGACAAGGTCCCCTACAGATCCCGGCCATCTAGGCCGGCGACTTCAGGGCAGGGGGGATGGGGGGGAGAGAAAACGGGTCACAAGGAAAGAAAGGAAAGAAAGGAAGGAAGGAAGGAAGGAAGGAAGGAAGGAAGGAAGGAAGGAAGAAAGAAAGAAAGAAAGAAAGAAAGAAAGAAAGAAAGAAAGAAAGAAAGAAAGAAAGAAAGAAAGAAAGAAAGAGAAAGAAAGAAAGAAAGAAAGAAAGAAAGAAAGAAAGAAAGAAAGAAAGAAAGAAAGAAAGAAAGAAAAAGAAAGGAAGAAATGAAAAAAGAAATGAAGGAAGGAAGAAAGGAAGAAAGGAAGGAAGAAATGAAGGAAGGAAGGAAGGCAGGAAGGAAGGAAGGAAGGAAGGAAGGAAGGAAGGAAGGAAGAAAGGAAGGAAGGAAGGAAGGAAGGAAGAAAAAGAAAGAAAGAAAGAAAGAAAGAAAGAAAGGAAGGAAGGAAGGAAGGAAGGAAGGAAGGAAGGAAGGAAGGAAGGAAGGAAGAAATCAGGATCGGAAAACTGGACCTTGTTCAGATGCAGAAGAGAACGTGAGCTGCTTCTTTTAGCCTGAATGGCTAAATAGCGCTAGCAATAGCTGTTAGACTTATATACTGCTTTAGAGGGCTTTACAGCCCTCTAAGCTGTTTACAGAGTCAGCCTGTTGCCCCCCCCCACCCCACTCAACAATCTGGGTCCTCATTTTAACTGACCTTGGAAGGACAGAAGGCTGAGTCGACCTTAAGCTGGTCAGGATTGAACTCTTGGCTGTGGGAAGAGTCAGCCTGCAACACTGCATTCTAACCACTGCGCCACCACAGCTCTCTGTCTGTCCGTCCCTTCCTTCCTTCCTTCCTTCCTTCCTTCCTTCCTTCCTTCCTTCCTTCCTTCCTTCCTTCCTTCCTTCCTTCCTTCCTTCCTTCCTTCCGACTTAGCAATAGCCCTTAGACTTATATACCCCTTCACGGTGCTTTAAAGCCCTCTCTAAGCGGTTTACAGAGTCAGCCTGTTGCCCTACTCCCCAACGATCTGGGTCCTCATTTTACCGGCCTCGGAAGGACGAAAGGCTGAGTCCACATTGAGGCGGTGAGAATCGAACTGCTTGCAATTGGCAGAATTAGCCTGCAAATGCTGCATTCTAACTGCTGCGCCACCACGGCTCAACGTAGCTTTGACGTTCAGGAGGAGGACATCTTTGAGGAAGGACAAGCATGGGGCAAGATCCCGGCCTTTATGCCTTGACGCCAGTTGGGACTGAAGCACAGAATTGGAAGGGACCTTGGAGGTCTTCTAGTCCAACCCCCTGCTCAAGCAGGAGACCTTATACCCTCTCAGACAAACGATTGTCCAGTCTCTTCTTGAAAGCCTCCAGTGATGGAGCGCCCGCGACTTCTGGAGGCAGGTAGTTCCGCTGGTTAATTCTTCTCACTGTCTGCCCCGATTTCTAGGTTGCTTCTCTCCTTGATAAGCTTCCATCTGTTCCTCCTTAACCTGCCCTCAGGTGCTTTGGAGAATAGGTTGACCCCCCCGTCTTCCAAAACTTGAGGGGCTGTCACAGACAAGGGGGGGACGGGTGTGTCAATCTATTCTCCACAGCACCTGACGGCAGAACAAGATGGAACTGATGGAAACGCATCAAAGTGAGAAATCAACGGAACAACTCGTCCCTCAGAATTGGGGGTCCTTTATCCCTGGAGGTTTTCAAGAAAAGACTGGACCGCCATTTCTCCTGAACGGTATAGGCCAGGGGTAGGCAACCTTGGCCCCTTCATGACTGGTGGACTTCAACTCCCAGAATTCCTGAGCCATGCTGAGGGGAAAGGGAGAGGTTTCCATGCTGAGCCATGCTGGCTCAGGAATTCTGGGAGTTGAAGTCCACGAGTCATGAAGGGGCCACAGTTCCCCCATGCTGGCTCAGGACTTCTATGAGTTGAAGTCCACGAGTCATGAAGGGGACATAGTTCCCCCATGCTGACTGAGGAATTCTGGGACTTGAAGTCCACAAGTCATGAAGGGGCCACAGTTCCCCCATGCTGGCTCAGGAATTCTGGGAGTTGAAGTCCACGAGTCAAGAAGGGGACATAGTTCCCCCATGCTGACTGAGGAATTCTGGGAGTTGAAGTCCACGAGCCATGAAGGGGGCAGTTCCCCCATGCTGGCTCAGGAATTCTGGGAGTTGAAGTCCACGAGTCATGAAGGGGCCATAGTTTCCCCATGCTGGCTCAGGAATTCTGGGAGTTGGAGTCCACGAGTCATGAGGGGGCCATAGTTCCCTCATGCTGGCTCAGGAATTCTGGGAGTTGAAGTCCACGAGTCACGAGGGGGCCACAGTTCCCCCATGCTGGCTCAGGAATTCTGGGAGTTGAAGTCCACGAGTCAAGAAGGGGACATAGTTCCCCCATGCTGACTGAGGAATTCTGGGAGTTGAAGTCCACGAGCCATGAAGGGGGCAGTTCCCCCATGCTGGCTCAGGAATTCTGGGAGTTGAAGTCCACGAGTCATGAAGGGGCCACAGTTCCCCCATGCTGGCTCAGGAATTCTGGGAGTTGAAGTCTACAAGTCATAAAACAGCCAAGGTTGCCTACCCCTGGTGTAGGTTTTCCTCTCTTGCTCAGGGGGTTGGACTAGAAGATCTCTAAGGTCCCTTCCAGCTCTTGGAGTCTATGACTATCTATATATTTAGTATGTCTAATGAACAGAAGGATGGGGTGTGTGTGTATGTGTGACATGATAGTAGTGTCCCAATATTTGTGGGGCCGCCACAAAGAAGAGGGGGGGTCAATTTATTTTCCAAAGCCCCAGAAGGCAGGACAAGAAGCAACGGATGGAAACTAACCAAGGACAGAAACAACCTAGAACTAAGGAGAAACTTCCTAACGATGAGAACAATTCACCGGTGGAACAACCTGCCTCCAGAAGTTGTGGGCGCTCCAACACTGGAGGCTTTTAAGAAGAGACTGGAGAACCGTTTGTCCGAAATGGTCTCTAGGGTCTTCTGCCTGAGCAGTGGGCTGGACTAGAAGACCTCCAAGGTCCTTTCTGTATTCTATCCCCGCTTGGAAAAAATGAGGAGAGTTTTTTTGAAACCACAATCCCTTTTGGGAAGCAGAAGTCCGGATGTCCCCTTGGAGTGATTGCAACTTTCTGGTTATGCCGTGGAGAAGGCCGAAGGCCTCACACGGAACGACAACAGCGCTGGCATCCTCCCAAAGGCCTCCGACAACTGGCTCTCTGCCCATCCTCCTCCCTGCCTACCACCAGAGCAGATGGCTGATCTTCTCCTACACCACTTCCAGGCAGAACTGGATCTCTCCAAGTCAAGCGTTTAAATTCCGCCTTGCTCTTCTTGTTCATCATTCCTTCCACACACACACACAACCCCCCCCCCGTGCTTCTCGGCTAATGACAGTCGAGTCACTGTTTTGTGAAAAAAAAAAACATTTAAGCTTTCGCAAAGGCAGCGCTGCAAAGCGGGAAATGGAAGGCGCCCAGGGAAAGGCAGGCTGGCACCCGGCGAACGCGGGCACCGCCGCCGACAAAGCGCTCATCCATTACCCCATCAGCAGCAACTCCAGTCCCAGCGGGGTTCAAATGGGGGGTCCTGCTGGGGAAGAGAAATTAAGTTGGAATGGAGGTAATCCATCTTCAGAGGCGCTCGCTGGGCTGGTGTGTGTTTCAGGAAGAGTTTCTTGGCAATAAAAAGGGGGAACGACCGACCGGGCTTCGTTAAAGAAGACACAAGGGAAGTTGGATGTGATCAGAATCGGTGGCCTTCCTCTTCCCTACTCAGCTTGAAACACACAATCAATCAGAATAGAGCTGGAAGGGACCTTGGAGGTCATCTAGTCCAGCCCCCTGCTCATTTCAGACAAGTTACTGTCCAGTCTCTTCTTAAAAACTTCCAGTGTTGGAGCATCCACCGCTTCTGGAGGCAGGTTGTTCCCCCGATTAATTGTTCTCGCTGTCAGGAAGTTTCTCCTTAGTTCCAGGTTGCTTCTCTCCTTGATTAGTTTCCATCCGTTGCTTCTTGTCCTGCCTTCCGGGCACTTTGGAGAACAGCTTGACTCCCTCTTCTTTGGGGCAGCCCCTGAGATACTGGAAGGCTGCCATCATGTCCCCCCCTCATCCTTCTCTTCATTAAACTAGACACAACCAATTCCAGCAGCCGTTCCTTATGTGTTTTAGCCTCCAGTGCCCTAATCATCTTTGTTGTTCTTGTTTATTGATTGAAGAGAATAATTGTAGCTCCAGGTTGAACCATGAGGTGCTTGGTGCTCTCAGAGCTTGGTGGTTTTCTTGCAAACTTTGCAACAATCCATGCACTTACCAAGGCAATTTATAATGCCTTGGTAAAGACCATACTTGGAATATTGCATCCAGTTTTGATGGAATATTGCATCCAGTTTGCACCACATATAAAATGTTGGGTACTCTAGAAAGGGTGCAGAGAAGAGCAACAAAGATGATCAGGGGATTGGAGGCTAAAACATATAAGGAACGGTTGCTGGAAATGGGTATGTCTGGTTTAATGAAGAGAAGGGCAAGGGGTGACAAGATAGCGGTGTTCCAGTATCTCAGGGGCTGCCCCAAAGAAGAAGGAGTCAAGCTGTTCTCCAAAGCCCCTGAAGGCAGGACAAGAAGCAACGGATGGAAACTAGTCAAGGAGAGAAGCAACCTAGAACTAAGGAGAAATTTCCTGACATTGAGAACAATTAAACCAGTGCTTCCAGAATTTGTGGGTGCTCCATCCCTGGAGTTTTTTAAGAAGAGATTGGACAAGCATTTGTCTGAAATGGTATAGGGGTTGGACGAGTGGATCTCCCAAGGTCCTTTCCAATTCTGTCATTCTGTTAAACTAACATCAAACTCCATACTCCCTCCTAGCACTGATGCAAGACAATCACCAAGTCCAGAGAGCCCCAAGGATCCCACAGTCCTCCTCCTCCTCCTCCTCCTCCTCCTCCTCCTCCTCCTCTTCTTCCCTTCTAATACTGATGATGTTACCCAGCTGGGTCATGAAACGTCTGCAAGAAAACTACACACTCAGAGAGCATCAAGAACTCCACAATCCTCCTCTTCCTCCTCCTCCTCCTCCTCTTACCCCAAACCCCACTACTTTCTAGCACTGATGATGTTACCTAGTCGGGTCATGAAACGTCGGCCAGAAAACAAGCAAACTCAAGAGAGCACGCAGGACCCCCCCCACACACACACACAAAAAAAAAGAATCTTATTCAAGACTTCTTGTATTAAAAAAAAGGTCCGAGCTTTAAATATTTAAAGACTCCAATCTATCTATTTCAAGCCACCTCAGTGGCTGCAACTCAGCCCATCTGGCTGACCTTTTCCGGACTTCTGTCTCCATCCGTTATTAAGGTCAGATTGTGTTGGCTGGATCTTATTTCGCCCTCACCCCCTTTTCCCAAATGTCACCCCTCCGTTTAGACAGCTGGCGAGTGGGGTAAGATAGCTAAACAATAACTAGTCAAGGGGCCTGGGGTCCTTTTTTGTGTGTTTTTTTCCCCTTTTCTTTCTAAAACAGACCAGTTGTTCTACAGCTAAAAATACTTTGTGGCCTTTTCAACAGTATTGCAAAGGATAATGTAGACACTGTGGCATTTGGGAATATTTAGGCTTCGCTGCTTAGAAGCCAACGAGATCAGTCCTTGTAGATACAGGATGATGGGACTGAGCCATGTTGGAAGTGCTGACAAGAAATTTCTCCAAAACTAAGAAAACTTTTCTTTCTAAGTCTCTTAGCTTGGTCTACGTCAGGTAACCTTGGCTCTTTTATGACTCGTGGACTTCAACTCCCAGAATTCCTGAGCCAGCATGGGGGAACTATGGCCCCCTCATGACTCGTGGACTTCAACTCCCAGAATTCCTGAGCCAGCATGAGGGAACTCTGGCCCCCTCATGACTCGTGGACTTCAACTCCCAGAATTCCTGAGCCAGCATGAGGGAACTATGGCCCCCTCATGACTCGTGGACTTCAACTCCCAGAATTCCTGAGCCAGCATGAGGGAACTATGGCCCCTTCATGACTCGTGGACTTCAACTCCCAGAATTCCTGAGCCAGCATGAGGGAACTATGGCCCCCTCATGACTCGTGGACTTCAACTCCCAGAATTCCTGAGCCAGCATGAGGGAACTATGGCCCCCTCATGACTCGTGGACTTCAACTCCCAGAATTCCTGAGCCAGCATGAGGGAACTATGGCCCCCTCATGACTCGTGGACTTCAACTCCCAGAATTCCTGAGCCAGCATGAGGGAACTATGGCCCCCTCATGACTCGTGGACTTCAACTCCCAGAATTCCTGAGCCAGCATGGGGGAACTATGGCCCCCTCATGACTCATGGACTTCAACTCCCAGAATTCCTCAGCCAGCATGGGGGAACTATGGCCCCTTATGACTGGTGGACTTCAACTCCCAGAATTCCTGAGCCAGCATGAGGGAACTATGGCCCCCTCATGACTCGTGGACTTCAACTCCCAGAATTCCTGAACCAGCATGGGGGAACTATGGCCCCTTCATGACTCCTGGACTTCAACTCCCAGAATTCCTGAGCCAGCATGAGGGAACTATGGCCCCTTCATGACTCGTGGACTTCAACTCCCAGAATTCCTGAGCCAGCATGAGGGAACTATGGCCCCCTCATGACTCGTGGACTTCAACTCCCAGAATTCCTGAGCCAGCATGAGGGAACTATGGCCCCCTCATGACTCGTGGACTTCAACTCCCAGAATTCCTGAGCCAGCATGAGGGAACTATGGCCCCCTCATGACTCGTGGACTTCAACTCCCAGAATTCCTGAGCCAGCATGAGGGAACTATGGCCCCCTCATGACTCGTGGACTTCAACTCCCAGAATTCCTGAGCCAGCATGAGGGAACTATGGCCCCCTCATGACTCGTGGACTTCAACTCCCAGAATTCCTGAGCCAGCATGAGGGAACTATGGCCCCCTCATGACTCGTGGACTTCAACTCCCAGAATTCCTGAGCCAGCATGAGGGAACTATGGCCCCCTCATGACTCGTGGACTTCAACTCCCAGCATTCCTGAGCCAGGCACGCTGAGGGGAAAGGGAGAGGTTTCCAAGCTGAGCCAGGCTGGCTCAGGAATTCTGGGAGTTGAAGTCCACGAGTCATAAATCAAATCAGGTTATGAGGAAGAACTTCTCTAGACTTAACCTAACAATATTTGGATTGTCTGAAATTTTGGAGACTATTAAAACTCACCTGAACTTTTTAAAAAATATGTTTAAAAATAAAGCACCGTGTCAAACAGTAAAGTCCTTGGCAATTCCTCTGTTATGGCTCGTGTCCTATTTTTATTTAACTTCTACTTAATGTTTTTAAATTGGCACATTAGAGACTGTTTTCAGAAACGGGTGCTTCGCCGCTTATTGAATTACGCACATTTTCAGATTTGCAGAACCCGCTGAATAACCTTAATGCCCTTGATATATTATTATATATCTACTTATACTTAATATGCATTAATATAATATATGTGCCTAATATCCTTAATATATATGAATGTAATATATGGTTAATATACTTAATACATACCAATATAATATATAAACGTAATGTACTTAATGGATATCAATACAACATGTACACATAATACACTTTAATATATATCAATAATAAATTATGATATATATTATTGCACTCACATAACACGGCCGTATTTAAATATTATGCAAGTTCATGCATTTTATCTTCTTTTTCCCATTATGAATGTCTGCTGGGAGGGAGAAACGAGAGGCAAATCCAGTTGCGTAACTGCATATTTTAGCTGGATTGCAGCCTAAGCTAATTAATCAACGGCAGCAGCTATGGATAATTAAGCTGCTCCTGAAATCCATTTAGCCTTCATGTGTGACTGCATGAGCTAAAAGCTCAGAGATTGGGTCATTTCTAAGAAGCTGCCTTTAAACAAGGTTGTCTCCCATCAACATAAACAAGAGGCAGGGAATCATTCTAAGGGTTGTTTCCTAACACTGGATGCCCTTTTTAAAACTCCTTATCCTGACTGTTCTCTTAGCTGGGCTTACGGCAAGAAAAAAAACAACTTTTTATTTTCACCTTTCGTTTCGAGAAGCGTCCACAGGAGCCAGCTGTCACATTTCACATGTTTTTTTGTTCGTTTGTTTTTTTTTAAAATCCAGGTTTAATTAAATGTGTTAAAAGCAGGGAGGAACTTTGAAATCAAATGCCTAACCAGAAGCAGGTAGATTATATACCTTGTTGAGTTTACCAGGAGGCCTTCTGTGTATTTTCTATACTAGGGTTTTTAGTAGAAGTGCGGGATAAAAATGTTTTAATAATAACAAAGTTGGAAGGGACCTTGGAGGTCATCTAGTCCAACCCCCTGCTCGGGCAGGAAACCCTATACTATTTCAGACAAAGGGCTGTCCAGTCTCTTCTTAAAAACTTCCAGTGTTGGAACATTCACCGCTTCTGGAGGCAAGGAGTTCCACTGGTTAATTGTCCTCAATGTCAGGAAGTTTCTCCTTAGTTCCAGGTTGCTTCTCTCCTTGATTAGTTTCCATCCGTTGCTTCTTGTCTTGCCTTCGGGCCCTTTGGAGAACAGCTTGACTCCCTCTTCTTTGGGGCAACCCCTGAGATACTGGAAGACTGCTGTCATGTCACCCCTCCTCCTTCTCTCCATTAAACTAGACATATCCAATTCCAGCAACCGTTCCTTATATGGTTTAGCCTCCAGTTCCCTGATCATCTTTGTTGCTCTTCTCTGCACTCTTTCTAGAGTCTCAACATCTTTTTTACATCGTGGTGACCAAAACTGGATGCAGGATTCCAACTGTGGCCTTACCAAGGCCTTCTAAGGTGGTTATTAAAATGGCTTTAAATGAAACCCATAAAGTACCTGGCAGACCATTTAGCCTGTTCCTTGCAGAATTCTGATTTTAATCTTCTAGGATTTATAGCTGTGTTATTTCAGAGGACCTCAAAATTGTAAGGGGCAAGTTAGGTTATGAAGATCAACTGCTGCCCAGAACAGGAATCTAACTAAAATTATCGCTGAAAAATGCTAGCGCAGCCTTGACTGAAATATGTCTGATGAAGGAGAATGCAGACTCTTGTTTTTTTTTAAAAGTACAAGTGCAGGTAATCCTCAACTTACAACGGCTTGCTTAGTGGCTGTTCACAGGACAGCCCCTGAGATATTGGAATATTGCTATCATGTCCCCCCAGTCCTTCTCTTCATCAAACTAGACTAAGGGTAGGCAACCTCGGCTTTTTTATGATTCATGGACTTCAACTCCCAGAATTCCTGAGTCAGCTGACTCAGGAATTCTGGGAGTTGAAGTCCATA
The DNA here is from genome assembly GCF_947247035.1 of Vipera ursinii. NCBI lineage: Eukaryota > Metazoa > Chordata > Lepidosauria > Squamata > Viperidae > Vipera > Vipera ursinii. The sequence goes on along the minus strand of NC_139515.1, from coordinate 87,197,732 downwards.
AGTCATAAAAGAGCTGAGGTTGCCTACCCCTGAACTAGACATACTCAATTCCAGCAACCGTTCCTTGTATGTTTTATCCTCCAGTCCCCTGATCATCTTTGTTGCTCTTCTCTGCACTCTTTCCAGAGTCTCAACACCTTTTTTACATCGTGGTGACCAAAACTGGATGCCGTATTCCAAGTGTGGCCTTACCAAGGCCTTGTAAAGTGGTATTAACACTTCACCTGATCTCGATTCAATCCCTCTGTTAATGCAGCCTAGCACCGTGTTGGCCTTTTTGGCAGCTGCAGCACACGGCTGGCTCATATTTAAGTGATTGTCTACTAGGACTCCGAAATCCCTCTCATAGTTGCTACTATTAAAGTACCACCTATATTATAGCTGTGCTATATTATACCTATATTATAGCTGTGTTTTTCTTGCCTAAATGTAGAACCTTACTTTTTTCACCGTTGAATTGTTACGTTTTTTAATTGTTAAGGTTGCTAAGTCCCTCTTTTCAGCGCTGTTGTAACTTCAAATGGTCACTAAACGAATGCTTGCAAGTCGTGGACGGGCTGTATAAGGCTCTTGGGTGAGGACGAAAGGATCCAAGTAGCCACACAAACCAGGATGAAGGAATACAAAACGAAGATTCACGAGCACAACGTTCCCTTGATGGAACCAAACGTTTGCATGCCGTTAGGCTAATTAAAATAATCCATCATGCAAGGTGTATCTGAGGCCAGGCTATTAAAACTGGCTACGTGAAGCAGATGTCAAGTATTTTGATGAAGTATCGGGTGTGTAACTCTGCAGCCATTGTCAACTTCGAAAAACAGGTCGAAGTAGCTTTTGGGTGTCCTGTTGTAACTTTGGATGGTCCTTAAGCTACTGGCCGTAAGTCAAGGATTATCTGTGAAGATGGGAAGGTTTTTTTTTTTAAAACCCCAAACTTACCTGCAAGAGAGGCCTCTGCACACCCAGCATTTTCATGGTATCGGCGTTTGCCAGGATCTTCAAAGGGTCGGTGATCTTGGTGACGCCCTCAATTTCCTTGTTAATTTCGCCCAGAACTTGATTCAGAAAAATGTTCTTAATGTACACGGTGAGGAATTCTCGGAGGGGACACTGTTTCGTGGGACCGAGGCCCAAAGCCTGTTCGACCTCATGAATAAACCTGAAATACAAATTAAAAACAGAGGGAGCTGCGTCATTATGACAGCAGACCATTCCGCCAGGACACGATTGAAGCCTGTGAATTTCGCCATTTTAACGCAACACAGTGAGTCCTTGAGCTACAACAGTTCAGCCATGAGAAAAGTGACTGATGACTCCCAGAATTTCTCAGCCAGCATGGACCATATAAGTCAGGGGTCTTCAACCTTGGCCCTTTTATGACTTGTGGACTTCAACTCCCAGATTCCCTCGCTGAGGAATTCTGGGAGTTGAAGTCCACAAGTCATAAAAGGGCCAAGGTTGAAGACCCCTGGTTTAGGAGATTACCTTGCCATCTCAGTGGGGTAAATGTTAACTTAGGGCTTCATTTGCACATGCCTGGCTGAGGAATTCTGGGAGTTGAAGTCCACAACTCATAAAAGGGCCCAGTTTGAAGACTCCTAGCTTATATGGTTTATGCTGGCTGAGGAATTCTGGGAGCTGAAGTCCACAAGTCATAAAAGGGCACAATTTGAAGACCCCTGTCTTATATGGTCCATGCTGGCTGAAGAATTCTGGGAGTTGAAGTCCACAAGTCATAAAAAGGCCACGTTTGAAGACCCCTGGCTTATATGGTCCATGATGGCTGAGGAATTCTGGGAGTTGAAGTTCACAAGTCATCAAAGGGCCCAGTTTGAAGACCCCTGGCTTAAGCGAATCACTGGCGTAACCTGGTTGTTAAGCGAATCCGGCTTACCCCACTTGTCAGAAGGTCACAAAAAAGTGGGACGCCGCAAAGGTCATCAATGTGAACCAGTTGCCAAGCAACCAAATTTTGATCGCATGATCAAAGGGATGCCGCAAAGGCCGTAACTATGAAACACGGTCTTCAGTCAACTTTTGTCACTGGCCTTGTAGCTTTTAGCAGTCGCTAAACAAATTATTGCTAAGTTTGAGGACTACTCGTACTGTGAACATGGTTCATATCCAGCAGAAACCCCTCCGAATTTGTGTGATCTCACGCACAATTAAAGCACACATTGAGCAAGGCCTCGATGGCCGTGGAGGAGCTGAAGGACCCAGCGATCTTATGAAAACAGCCGCATTTTGACGGCTGAAGAAAACCTTAACAGCGTTTCCCGCAGCCCTTTGACAAGAATGCCGTCCAATTAATTTGGCAATTGTAGGATTGCGTGTCAAGGCAACAATCGTTGGGGGAGTTCATTTATCTTTTTAGCCCAATCTCTAACAGTAGGTTTCTTTTATCCTCCTTTGACAATCTCATTATTAACAACAATAAAACATCATCGCACATAAAAATAAAACGGAGTCTGGGGAACGATGTGAAGCCGCTATTCCGGGTCAAGCGAATGGTAAGCAGTAAACGTGGCTGCTTTAGATCACAAATGTCTCGTCGAAAAGGCAACCCAACGTTGCGTGCAGGGAGTCCTCGACTCGCGACAATGCGTTTAGTGACAGTTCGAAGTTACAACAGTGTCTGAAAATGGCGACTTATGGCTGTTTTTCACACTGTAATAATGGTCTCGTTTTGGCACAATCAGCATGGTGAGAGGTCTTTCTGAGCCTGATGGTTTTGCTGCGTGCACTGAGGATGTTATTAAATTAATTTTAATTTTAAACTGTTATTAATTTAATTAAACTGTTATTAATTTAATTTTAATTTTTTTAAAACTTGTTTTTAACTTTTGTATTTTGGTTTTTAATCACCCTGTAAGCCGCCCTGAGTCCTTCGGGAAAGGGCGGTATATAAATGTAATAAAATAAATAAATAAATAAATAATAAATAAATAAATAAATAAATAAATAAATAAATTAAGTTGGGTCATGAAACGTCTGCCAGAAAATCACCAAGCTCAGACAGCACCAAGGACACTACAGTCCTTCCTCCTCCTCTTCCTCCTCTCCACAAACCCCCACTCCATTCTAGCCCTGATGATGTTCCCTACTTGGGTCATGAAACGTCTGCAAGGAAACCACCCAGCTCAGAAACCACCAAGGACCTCTTATTTCAACCCTGAGCTACAAATATTCTCTTTTTTGGGGGAGTGGCTTCCCCTGTATACTTTTATGTAAACAGAAAGGAAACCTCACTCCCTTCTAGCACTGATGGTGTTACCTAGTGTTGTGACTCAGGGCCAGCCTGTGGGTCCGACAGCCGGCTCCGACGTATCGGAGGACTCAGATGAGGGGGAGGAGGGAGACGAACCGGCTGATGATGGTTTGGAGGCTTTGCAGAGTCCTCAGCCGGGGACCTCTTCTCAGCTGCGTGAGCCCGAGAGTGCGGAGGATGATGACCCACAGCTGGCCCTGTTCAAGGACGCCCGACGCAGGAGGCAGTCGAGCAGGAACAAACAAAGAAAGGCTATGGGACTCCTCGGGAGGAGGCACAGGGAGACCACGCCCTGAGCTCTCTATAAAAGGAGTGTTTGGGGAGGGGCTGGTTGCTGAAAGCAACTTTTCCGCTTGAGAAGACAAGCTCTAGTGTTTTTGTTAACTGCGTAATTAAATCTTGGCAGAAGCCTTTTAGCCTTGGACGCTCTCCAGTCTCTTCTTTCTGATAAGGGGTTTGTTAGAAGAGGGCTGGTTCAGAACACCTAGTTGGGTTGTGAAATGTCTGCAAGAAAACCACCCAGCTCAGAGAGCGCCGAGGATCCCTCGTTTCAACCCAGAGCTACAAATATTGTCTCCTATCTCTTCTAGTGTTATACTACAGAGCATGAGAAACACAGGTTTTCCACTTGTTGCCTTCAAAAGAGCGGTTCCTTCAGGAACATCTACAGGATATCCCTGTATATATTCCAGAATTGGCTTTTTAATGGAGGGACTGACGCGAAGTCTGCTGTCCCTCTCGGGACGGTTAATTCCAATTACGAGACTCTTTCACTTCTTGGTCAATGTTGATCACGGGGCCTTCAAAATGTGTTCTCTGATGGTAAGGAGACACACACACACACACACACACACACACACACACACGCCCCAGGAGGCTGCAAGCAAACCTGCTGTATATGGAAAACTCCATTTTAATGCGTTCGATTCAAGTTCTGTAATGGTCTCGGTTTGACACAATCAGCGCTATTGGCTCTTCGGCGCTTTCTGAGCTTGGTGGTTTTTGCTGTGAACTGATGACGTTCCCTAGTTGGGTCACGAAACGTCTGCAAGAAAACCACCAGGGTCAAAGAGCACCAAGGACCCCACAGTTCTTTTCTTTCCTTCCTTCCTTCCTTCCTTCCTTCCTTCCTTCCTTCCTTCCTTCCATCCTTCCTTCCTTCCTTCATTCTCCTTTCCACTCCCTTCTAGCACTGATGATGTTCCCTAGTTGGGTCACAAAATGTCTGCAAGAAAACCACCAGGGTCAAAGAGCACCAAGGACCCCACAGTTCTTTTTTTCCTTCCTTCCTTCCTTCCTTCCTTCCTTCCTTCCTTCCTTCCTTCCTTCCTTCCTTCCTTCCTTCCTTCCTTCTCCTTTCCACACCCTTCTAGCACTGATGATGTTCCCTAGTTGGGTCACGAAACGTCTGCAAGAAAACCACCAGGGTTAAAGAGCACCAAGGACCCCACAGTTCTTTTCTTTCCTTCCTTCCTTCCTTCCTTCCTTCCTTCCTTCCTTCCTTCCTTCCTTCCTTCCTTCCTTCCTTCCTTCCTTCCTTCCTTCATTCCTCCCTCCCTCCCTCCCTTCCTTCCTTCCTTCCTTCCTTCCTTCCTTCCTTCCTTCCTTCCTTCCTTCCTTCCTTCCTTCCAGCTGGCTTTCATGCCTAAGGCGGAACTAGAACTCACTGTCTCCTTGTGACTGGCCAGTCACTCAACTGGCTTTCATGCCTAAAGTAGGACTAGAACTCCCTATCTCCTGGGGATTGGCTCAGAGTCGCCCAGCTGGGCTCATGCCTAAAGTGGGACTAGAACTCACTGTCTCCTGGTGTTTGGCCCAGAGTCACCCAGCCGGCTTTCACGCCTAAGGCAGGACTAGAACTCACCATCTCCCGCTGATTGACCTAATACTAACGAATGTGCTACTCCGTCTTCCGCTGCTGCCTTCAAATGAAAAAAGAACCTCTAAAATGGTAAATATCTCCCCGGTTGTCCGTCCAATGTCAGACACGATGCGATCAAATCAATTAACACCTTCAACTCCCTTCCCTGCTGCTCCCCCCCCGCCCCTCCTCTAATCAGTTAACAAACAGTCTTGCGAGGGACTGTGTGTGTCTGTCAATCCAATTATTTCCTATCTGGGATGCGAAGACACTCCATTAAATGCAGCGGGCAGATGGCCCTTTCAACGATCATTCAGCTGACTGATTAGCTACTTAGGGGGTGCCAAAAAGCGAGACAAGTGGGTGTCTGGGATTGGAAAAACTCCCAAGGACAATCTTCACACCTGTGTGGTCACTGTGTCCAGCAGAGCAACAGGGTGACGACTGGGATCTGACGCCTGCCGAGCTCTCTGCTCCAGCCAATGCTGCACAACTCAGACCGAAGGACGAAGGTCGCCGGCTTTGTTTCGATAACTGACGGCTTTATGAAGCTCCGTTTCATTCATTTCTGTCCCACCGTTAACTGTTTTTACAAACAGCTCAAGGCGGTGAACAGAC
>NC_139515.1:87115781-87190781 GCF_947247035.1 Vipera ursinii | reverse complement strand
GATGATAGATAGATAGATAGATAGATAGATGCTAAGATATAGATAATGAATAGATAGATGATAGATAAATAGATAGATGATAGATAGATAGATAGATAGATAGATAGATAGATAGATAGATAGATAGATAGATAGATAGATAGATAGTCCCTTCGGTAGTCGCTCTCCAGCCTCCGCATCCAACTGGGCCTCAGTGTGAAGTCCACCTGCTTCTCTGAATTCTGGCTAATTTCACTGCTGTCGCTTTTAAAATTAGCGACTGCTCGCTTCAAGGGAGTGACCCCAGAGTGTGTGGGAGGGGGGGGGGCTAAGGGGAAAGCCGACACATGCTCTTTTCATTCCTGTCTTTTTCATATTCCGATTGGGTAATCTTCGTGGTTTTTGCGCAGGGCTGTTCTACGGAATTCCTGAGAATTTCCACTCCTTCCCACGGTCTTTGAAAAGAGCGCAAGGCTTTTTCCCCCTTCTGGAAGACGGCACTCGGGAATATTGCAAACAGTTTTGGTCGCCACCGCGTTAACAAGAAAAGAAAACTACGCAGAAGTATAAGCTTGGGGAACTGACCCCAATAAAGAAGAGACTTCTTCTCCCCCCCCCTTAATATCCTTTCCTCCTACTTAGAAACAAACTTTTGTGTCCATTGATTGAAGCGAATAACTGTAGCTCAAGGTTGAACTATGGGGTGCTTGGTGCTCTCCGAGCTTGGTGGTTTTCTTGCAAACATTACAACGGTCAATTTATAATGCCTTGGTTAAGGCCACACGTGGAAAATGGCATCCAGTTTTGGTGGAATATTGTACCCACTTTGGGTCAGATATAAAACGTTGAGACTCTGGAAAGAATGCAGGGAAGAGCAAGAAGGATGATTAGGGGAACTGGAGGCTAAACTGCATAATGGATGTTGCAAGAATTGGGTATGTCTAGTTCAGGGGTCGGCAACCTTGGCTCTTTTATGACTCGTGGACTTCAACTCCCAGAATTCCTGAGCCAGCATAGCTGGCTCAGGAATTCTGGGAGTTGAAGTCCACGAGTCATAAAAGAGCCCAGGTTGCCTACCCCTGGTCTAGTTTAATGAAAAGAAGGATTATGGGTGACATCAGAGCAGTCTTCCAATATTTGAGGGGGCTGCTCCAGAGAAGAGGGGGTCGCCCCAGTCTCCCAAACTGCTTTGTCAGAGATAAGTGACTGGTTTAATTTAACACAAGCGAGATTATTAAATCTTGAGGGTCATGATTTGTTATTTGGATGGCATGCATATTTATTGTATGATAAGAAGGTAGATAATGTGTTTAAGATACATATTTTAAGGCATGCTCTGTTGCGAGTTTGGGAAAAGTACAGACACAAGTTAAATTATAAGATACCTATTTGGGCAATACCTAAACATGCAATAGAAAATATAAATGTTGGATTTAAACACGATGTGACTACATATAAGGAAATTTTAAGTTTTGAGAGGAATGTATGGCAATTAAAGTCATATAATATTTTAAAAGAAGAAAAGATTGTACAAACCTGGTTTCAGTATGGGCAACTACAGGCTAGGTGGAAAGAGGACCAGAAAACTGGTTTTTCAATGATTGATGAAAATTTGGTAAAGCAAATTAGAGATCAAGGTCAAGCACATATAAAAAGGATATATCTTGCATTGATAGAAATTGATAGAAATTGATTCAGAGACGGAACTTGTTAAAGATTGTATGATAAAATGGGCTCAGAATTTTCAAGAAGTTATTACAATGGATACTTGGGAAAAGATCTGGGTGAGAAATGTAAAATTTACACAGGCCCAAAACTTAAGAGAGAACTTTTATAAAATGTTTTATAGGTGGCACTTAGATCCTAAAAAATTAGCAAGTATGTATCCGAACTGCCAGCCTAAATGTTGGAGGTGTGGTGGTGAAGACGCAACGTATTTTCACATATGGTGGACCTGTAAAAAGGTTAAAGCATTTTGGATTAAAATCTGGTGGAATATGCAGAAGATATTTAAGAAAAGGATAAAGTTTTGTCCGCAATTGTTTTTACTGGGTATTATTACTGATGCTACTGTTGTGGACACTAAGCTGATGTTGAATTTAATTACGGCAGCGAGACTTTTAGTAGGGCAATATTGGAAGAAGGAAGAACTGCCAACTATAGAAGAATGGACTTTAAAAGTTTCCAATTTGGCGGAAATGGCAAAGATTTCAGCGTATTTGAAAGACCAATCGCAACAGAGATATATTGCGGAGTGGAGAAGATGGATTGATTATATCCAGAATAAATATGGGACTAAAAAGTTTCACTTAGCATTTAAATAAGTAGTGGATTTATATGATGTATAACTAGCTTGTAGTTATTTTATTAAGAGTTAAAGTGCGATAGAATTTAATATTTTATTGTTGTTTGCATATTTTAGATTATGTTTGTTTGTATTTTTATACCCTCTGGGAAGTCGGGGAGAGGGGGGAGGGGAGGGGAGAGTTGGGGAGGTTTGGGGAGAGGGGAGGGGGAGGGGAGGGGTTTTGTATTCAAAAATGTACTGTAAAACTTTTCAATAAAAAAAAGAGAAAGAATAGACGGAAACTTTATCGAGGTAAGATTCAACCTAGAATTAAGGAGGACGCTGCAAAACGCTCCTCTTCTTTATTTCTCGGTAAGCAAAATTTGCGTCCTTTTTTTTAAAAAAAAAAAAAAGAGGGCCAAGCGGTTAATATACGACTTAAAAGGTTGCGTCTGGTTTTTTTTTGAGAAAAGAATAAACCGAAGGGCTTTTAAAACTGCAAAAGAAAGAACACCCCCATTGGCTGAATTAAGGAAGTCTTCAAGAGCAGGCGTAGATGGGTCAATTATTATTATTATTTTTTAACGCAGAAAGCCTCGTGTGTCTCGGAGAGATAATTCTCCCAAACCTCCCTGGGGATCTCTCTCATTCTCCCCCCCCCCACCCGACTGACTTCTCCGCTGGGGAGAAGCCATCAGCAGCCAGAGGTCAAAGTTATAAACAACTGGACAAGCCAGATGGAGGACAGCCTTAATTTCTTCATTTGAAGTCTTCTCCGGCGACTTGAGGAGAGATAAGCTTGGCCGTGTATGGGAAGCGAAGAGAAGAAAGCCAAGATGCGGGGGGAGAGGGAAGGCGATTGCTTGAAATTATTTTCCTAGAGTGATTTTGTAAGCGACAGGCATCAATCAAAGGTGACCCCCCACCCAGAAAATATTCATGGCCTGATAGGCGTACTTGATGAGGTCTGGTGGTCTAGGAGCCTGACCTGATTTGCTGGGTGGGAATTGCAGACTGTTTCAGAGCTAAAAGGGTTCCTGGGAGGCAGCTGGCGATCAGCGACTAACTACTAGCCGGTGAAAATTGTCCCAGAAGCAAAGGATGCTTTACTTCTTTGTAGCTCGGGGTTGAACTGTTGGGGTCCGAGGCGCTCTCTGAGCTAATGTGGTTTTCCTGCAGATGTTTCACCACCTAGCTAGGTAACATCATCCGTGCGAGAAGGGAGTGAAAAGGAGAGAAGGAGAAGGAGGAGGACTGTGGGGTCTCTTGTGCTCTCTGAGCTGGGTGGTTTCCTTGCAGACGTTTCTTGACCCAACTAGGGAACATCATCAGTGCTAGAAGGGAGGGGGGTTTGCACAGAAGAGGAGGAGGAGGAGGAGGAGGAGGAGGAGGAGGAGGAGGAGGAGGAGGAGGAGGAGGAGGAGGACGACTGGGGTATCCTTGATGCTGTCTGAGCCTGACTTTTTTTGAAGACATTTCATGACCCAAGTAGGGAACATCTTCAGTGCTAGAAGTGTGTGTGTGTGGAATGGAGGTAGCCTGTGAGGTCTTTGGCTGTTTCCTTGCAGAAGTTTCATGACCCAACTAGAGAACCTCATCAGTGCTAAAAGATTTATAGGGAGGAGGAGGAGGAGGAGGAGGAGGAGGAGGAGGAGGAGGAGGAGGAGGAGGACAACAACCACTGTGGGGTCCTTGGTGCTCTCTGAGCTTGGCTGTTTCCTTGCAGACGTTTCATGACCTAACTAGGGAACATGATCAGTGCTAGAAGGGAGGGGGGTTTGAAGAGAGAAGGAGGAGGAGGAGGAGGAGGAGGAGGAGGAGGAGGAGGACGACGACAACCACTGTGGGGTCCTTGGTGCTCTCTGAACTCGGTCGTTTTCTTGCAGCCGTTTCATTACCAAACTAGGTAACAGGGTCGCTGCATTGATGATGGTACCCAGTCTGGCAATGAAACGGCTGCAAGCAAACCAAACTCAAGAGAGTAGTACCAAGGGCTCCAAAGTTTTACAGGTAGTCCTGGACTTACAACCGTTCGTTTGGTGACCATTCAAAGCCACAGGAGCACTGGGGGGGAAAAGGTAACTTATGAACGGATGTCACGCTTACAAGCGACGCAGCCTCCCCGGGGTCAGGTGATGAAAATCTGGACGCTTGGCAACCAACGGCTGCAGGGTCTCCGAGCCAGCTGATCACGGTTTGGCAACCTCCAGACAAGCGAAGTCAGTGGGAATCCACTCAAGCCCCATGTTACTAACTTAACTTTCCTGACTAACTTAGCCAATCAAAGTGATTCGCTTAACAACTGCGGCAGGAAAGGCCGCAAAAATGGGGCAAAAAGCCTGCTTGAACTCGCAACGGAAATTGCTGAGCATTTTCTACGGAAAAGGAAAAGGAATGAGGCCTACGTCCAATGGGTGGGCAAAGCTAAATTCTTAATAAACAAAAAGCCCCCCCACCCCACCCTCCGCTCTATCAAGCCATCAAACTTGACTGTTCTAGGATTCTGATTTTGCTGAGAAAGAAGCAAAACCCAATCGTGTTTCTTTTTTAAAAAAAGAGAGAATTCCGCAGAGGAAAAATGATAACCTATTATTGGCTCCTTGTTTTCCTTTGGTCCTTCCTCTCCAATTCTCCTCTTTCCCGCCCCCCCAGTCCTTCCTCCCCCCCCCCCCCAAAAAAAAATCACTCTGGAGCTCAGATATTTAGCTAATTGGAATGGCACATTTCTCCTAGAAGTCTTTGGCTGTAATTTGGTGCAGCTGTTTAAAGGCTGTAACTAGGAATCTGAAATGATTTAATTATAATGTGCAAGCACCGGGAACAGCGAGGCAATTACAAATAACAACCAGAGAAATGCTAATTGAGGGAGCTTTGTTAGGAGAGGGAGATAGATAGATAGAGAGAGAGAGAGAGATGGAGAGAGAGAATGAGAAAGAGAGAGAAAATGGGAATGAGAGAATGAGAATGAGAGAATGAGAATGAGAAAGAATGAGAAAATGAATGAGAAAATGAGAAAATGAGAGAAAAAATGGGAATGAGAGAATGAGAGAGAATGAGAGCGAGAGAATGAGAAAGAGAGAGAGAGAGAGAGAGAGATGGAGAGAGAGAATGAGAAAGAGAGAGAAAATGGGAATGAGAGAATGAGAATGAGAGAATGAGAATGAGAAAGAATGAGAAAATGAATGAGAGAAAGAGAATGAGAAAATGAGAGAAAAAATGGGAATGAGAGAATGAGAGAGAATGAGAGAGAATGAGAGCGAGAGAATGAGAAAGAGAGAAAATGGGAATGAGAGAATGAGAGAATGAGAAAGAATGAGAGAAAATGAGAGAATGAGAAAGAGAGAATGAGAGAGAATGAGGGAGAAAATGAAAGAGAATGAGAAAAAGAGAGAAAATGGGAATGAGAGAATGATAGAATGAGAAAGAATGAGAGAAAATGAGAGAATGAGAAAGAGAGAATGAGAGAGAATGAGGGAGAAAATGAAAGAGAATGAGAGAATGAGAAAGAGAGAAAATGGGAATGAGAGAATGAGAAAGAGAGAATGAGAGAGAATGAGACAAAAATGGGAATGAGAGAATGAGAGCGAATGAGAAAGAGAAAAAATGGGAATGAGAAAGAAGGAGAGAAAATGAGAGAATGAATGAGAGAGAATGAGAAAGAGAATGAGAGAGAAAGAGAAAATGAGAGAGAGAAAATGGGAATGAGAGAATGAGAAAGAATGAGAGAAAATGAGAGAATGAGAAAGAGAGAATGAGGCAGAAAATGAAAGAGAATGAGAGAAAGAATGAGAGAGAATGAGAGAGGGGGGAAGACTGTCTCGTTGTGAGCAATTATTGTGAGCAATTATAGACAGCCACCGTGTCCCACAAACTGACCTGCGCTTCAAAACATTGTGACGGTTTCCTTCACAGAATAAAACGAAAGGTGCCGGAAAGGGGGGCCCTTCTTGCTAAACGTGAGGGAGGGGAAGATGCTGGGCTTGTGACAAACAGACAAACAAACAAAGCGGAGAGGAGAGGAGTGTCGTTGTGGCACTGGCACAGGAAACTCTTGCCAGGGACGCTCAAGTTGAACGCTATCTGTTGCGGCTTGGCTCTTCGGCTTGCAACAGTTCGCTTGGCGAGCGATGGAAGTGACGACGGCGCTGGGAGAAAGTCACCGAGCGACCGTTTTTCCCCCCCGTAACTTACGACCGTGGGAAGCGTCCCCGCGGGTCACGGGTTCGAAGTTCAGACCCTGGGCAACTTGCAGGCCTTCATGACAGTTGCAATGATGCCCCAAGGTCCCGGGATCCCCTTTGGCAAGCTTTCTGAGGGGCAAAGTCAAGGGCAGGGGTAGGCAACCTCGGCTCTTTTACGACTCATGGACTTCAACTCCCAGAATTCCTGAGCCAGCATAGCAGCATAGAAGTCCATGAGTCATAAAAGAGCTGAGGTTGCCTACCCCTGAACTAGACATACCCAATTCCAGCAACCGTTCCTGATATGTTTTAGCCCTTAACCATCTTTGTTGCTCTTCTCTGCACTCTTTCCAGAGTCTCAACATCTTTTTTACATCATGGCGACCAAAACTGGATGCCGTATTCCAAGTGTGGCCTTACCAAGGCATTGCAAACTGGTATTAACCCTTCACGTGATCCTGATTCTATCCCTCTCTTAATGCAGCCTAGCACTGTGTTGGCTTTTTTGGCAGCTGCAGCACACGGCTGGCTCCTATTTAAGGGATTGTCTACTAGGACTCCGAGATCCCTCTCACAGTTACTTGGTAAACACCAGGATAAAACTCCCAAGTTCACCCACAAACAGTAACGGGATCCTCACTGACAGCGACTGGCTAAGAACGGGAAGATTCGTGGCAGGTAGCTTGATTAATCCGTTTGCTTGGTAGGCTGGTGGAAGAGGCAAACACCATTTGAGAGGTCATTAAGAAAGAGATTTTTTTTTTAAAAAAAAGGACTGCGGCACGCTGGCGTCGTACGGAATTTTGATGCAAGAACGCCTGCGGTGCTGCTTACAGTTTGATATTTACATCTCAAGAAAGGTGCAAGAAAAGAGCTTGGAGCTATCTTCTAAGGAAAAAAAAGGGGGGGTTGACGTTTGTGTATTTTCAGGTTGTTTTCAATCCCCTTTTCTTGTGTCACGAGAATCAGAGACTCCTCCATTGAAGCTGGAGGATGTCCTGAATAAATAAAAAAAAACTTCTCCACACAGGACAGGGATAAATGAGAGTTCGTAGCTGCCGCTGGTGTGGAGATTTCCACATTTACTGGGGATGTCTTTAAAAGGAGGTGGTGAAAATCTTACCTCCTCCGGGATCTTCACTTTTGCAGACACCAGGAGACTGGGAAATCTAGTCCTGCATTTGACAGGAAAGCTGAGTAGGTGACTTTGGGCCAATCACCAGAAGGTAATGAGTTCTAGACCCACCTTAAGAACAAAAGCCAGCTGGCTGAATTTGGGCCAATCAGTAGGAGGCTGTGAGGTCCAGTCCCACGTTAAGTAGAAAGTCAACTGGTTGACTTTGGGCCAATCACCAGATGAAAGTGAGTTCTAGTCCCGCCTTATGCAAGAAAGCCAGCTGGGTGGCTGTGGTCCAATCATCAGGTAACAGTGAGTTTTAATCCCGCCTTATGCATGAAAGCCGGCTGGTTGACTGTGGGCTAATCACCAGGCGACAGTGAGTTCTGGTACACCTTAGCCATGAAAGCCGGCTGGTCGACTCTGGGCTAATCACCAGGCGACAGTGAGTTCTGGTACACCTTAGACGTGAAAGCTGGCTGGTCGACTCTGAGCTAATCACCAGGCGACAGTGAGTTCTGGTACACCTTAGCCGTGAAAGCCGGCTGGTCGACTCTGGGCTAATCACCAGGCGACAGTGAGTTCTGGTACACCTTAGCCGTGAAAGCCGGCTGGTCGACTCTGGGCTAATCACCAGGCGACAGTGAGTTCTGGTACACCTTAGCCGTGAAAGCCGGCTGGTCGACTCTGAGCTAATCACCAGGCGACAGTGAGTTCTGGTACACCTTAGCCGTGAAAGCCGGCTGGTCGACTCTGGGCTAATCACCAGGCGACAGTGAGTTCTGGTACACCTTAGCCGTGAAAGCCGGCTGGTCGACTCTGGGCTAATCACCAGGCGACAGTGAGTTCTGGTACACCTTAGCCGTGAAAGCCGGCTGGTCGACTCTGGGCTAATCACCAGGCGACAGTGAGTTCTGGTACACCTTAGCCGTGAAAGCCGGCTGGTCGACTCTGGGCTAATCACCAGGCGACAGTGAGTTCTGGTACACCTTAGCCGTGAAAGCCGGCTGGTCGACTCTGGGCTAATCACCAGGCGACAGTGAGTTCTGGTACACCTTAGCCGTGAAAGCCGGCTGGTTGACTCTGGGCTAATCACCAGGCGACAGTGAGTTCTGGTACACCTTAGCCGTGAAAGCCGGCTGGTCGACTCTGGGCTAATCACCAGGCGACAGTGAGTTCTGGTACACCTTAGCCGTGAAAGCCGGCTGTTCGACTCTGGGCTAAACCACAGCTGACAGTGCGTTCTAGCCCCGTCTTAGGCATGAAAGCCAGCTGGGTGACCTTGGGCCAGGCCTTCTCTCCCAGCCCAACCGACCTCACAGGGTTGTTGTTGTGGGTCAAATAGGAAAGAATTTTATGCACGTTTGCTGCTCAAGTTGCTTATAGAGTAATAAAGATGGGATTTTTTAAAAAAAAATCTAAAGAAAAACCCTTAGATGTTTTAAGACAGTGTAGACACCCAGGCCTTCGCCAACGTCCGAAAACTTCAGAGGCCTTGGGGTAGAGGTACGGGGAGGTTCTGGGAGAGGGTTAAGATGAGTGGACAATTTTTAACCCCTTGCAGGAGATCGGACAGGTAACGGGGGCCTGTCCCACAGCTGCCCGATGGCGCAAAATCAAGCCTATTGTTTCCGCTGACTCTTTTTTCTTTCCCTTCTTTTTTTTTTTTTAAGCCCCCATGTTGCGTGTCGAGAACAAAACCGTCACTAATTGGGCTTCCTGCTTCCTTTTGTGGCAATCTCAACACGTCCTCGGTCCGACATTATCCCCTCCTTCAATCAGACCCATTTTTTCTCAAGGCGTGTGGGCAGAAAGAGAACGGAGGGGGGGGGGGCTGGCTGGCTGTGGGGAGAAAGGAAGTTGAAGTAATTATTGAAAACTCATAAGCCACGGCTTTAGCCTAATTACCCCGTCTTTCCTTTCTCTCTCTCTCTCTCTCCCTCTCTCTCTTTTAATTTTTGCATTGATTTCCTCCAGCGAGTGTAAAATTATTGACTCCGCCACCGTGGTGGTGATAAGAGCTATGTGGGCCTTGAGAAGCACAATGCAATTAAGTCCCCCCCCCCATTAAATTCTGGCTGCACCTTTGGAGAGTCAGAAAAGCAGCATGGAAAATATTGTCAGAGACCTGATTTTTTTATTTTATTTTATATTACTTTTTTTTTTAGAAAAGGTAGCTTTCTTCTGGATGGGATTCTGTACAGGCATCCCTCGGTTGGCAAGCATTCGCTTAGTGACCATTCAAAGCTACAGTGGCACTGGAAAAAGGGGACTTGTGACCGTCCTTCACACACTTAACGACCGCCGCTGCATTCTCCGGGGTCATCCGATCCAAATTAGGGACACTTGGCAACTGCCTAAGGTGGGAACTAGAACTCACCGTCTCCTGGTGATCAGCCACCCGGCTGACGTTCGTGCCTTAGACGGGCACTAGAACTCTCCGTCTCTTCCTGATTGGCCCAAAGTCACCCAATCAGCTTTCAGCACTAGAACTCACTGTCTCCAATGGACTGGCTCAAAGACACCCAGCTGGTTTTTCGGGCCGAAGACGGCACTAGAATTCACCGTCTCCCAGTTTCCAGCCTGGAGCCTTAACCATGAGATCATCTTTGTTCTACCTTTCCCAAAGATAGCGATATCCAAGCCACCTTCCCAGATAATGTTCTATTTGTCATGTGAAAGGGGAGTGGGTGGGGAGGGTTCAACCCTTGCTGTAAGAACAGACAGGAGAAAAGAAATTATCTTCCGTTGAGCGGGCTCCCCAAATTCCCATTTAAATCCTGCCACTTCTGATTTAAGCACAGTGAAAACGTCACTTCTGAATCCCCTCTCGTTTAATGCGCTAACGACGGCAAGACAACGGAAGCTCATTTCAGGCACTTCCACGCCTAGGAAGCTGCAAGGAAATTTTGCGAGGTTTCTTCTTTCTTTCCTTCGCTAAGGCAACCTGGGAAAAGGGAGTCGGAGAAGCCCAGCGCTCTGTCTCCATTTTACCAGGTCAAAAGTACAGGTATAGTATAGTACTATAGGGGGTACCTTGCTCAATAGAAGCAACTGTGAGAGGGATCTCGGAGTCCTAGTGGACAATCCCTTCAATAGGAGCCAGCTGTGTGCTGCAGCTACCAAAAAAAGCCAACACAGTGCTAGGCTGCATTAACAGAGGGGTAGAGTCGAGATCAGGTGAAGTGTTAATACTACTTTACAAGGCCTTGGTAAGGCCACACTTGGAATACGGCATCCAGTTTTGATCACCACGATGTAAAAAAGATGTTGAGGCTATGGAAAGAGTGCAGAGAAGAGCAACAAAGATGATCAGGGGACTGGAGGATAAAACATACAAGGAACGGTTGCTGGAATTGGGTATGTCTAGTTCAGGGGTGTCAAACTCAATTTCACTGAGGGCCGCATCAGCATTGCAGTTGCCCTCAGGGGGCCGGGTGGGTGTGCCCTCAGGGTGGGCGTGGCCTACTGGGTGGGCGTGGCTAGAGTGCGTATGGCCTACTGGGTGGGCGTGGCCAGCTCTACATCGTTGGCATCAAGGGTGCCTATGGGGGCCTGGGCAGGAGTGGGACAGATCTGAGGGTCTCTGGCAGAAGGAGGGTCTCTGGGCCAGGGACAAGGCAGCGGGGGCCGTTCCCTCACTCTTTCCAGGATGGCTTCGCAGGCCACATGAAACCACTTCGCGGGCCGGGTCCGGCCCCCTGGCCTTGTGTTTGACATATCTGGTCTAGTTTAATGAAGAGAAGGACGAGGGGGAACATGATAGCAGTGTTTCAATATCTCAGGGGCTGCCCCAAAGAAGAGGGAGTCAAGCTATTCTCCAAAGCCCCAGAAGGCAGGACAAGAAGCAACGGATGGAAACTCGTCAAGGAAAGAAGCAACCTCGAACTAAGGAGAAACTTCCTGACAGTGAGAACAATTAACCAGTGGAACAACCTGCCTCCAGAAGCAGTGAATGCTCCAACACTTTAAGTTTTTAAGAAGAGATTGGACAGCCATTTGTCCGAAATGGTATAGGGTTTCCTGCCTGAGTAGGGGGTTGGACTAGATGACCTCCAAGGTCCCTTCCAACTTTATTATTACTATTACAAATGAAAACATAAATCTGCATTTTTGTCACAGGTGTATTTATGTTCTGCAGCCTGGAAAATGGCAATTTGGGGAAAGATCCATAAGAACGAACCAGAACAAAAAGAAACAATGCCACCCACAAAATCAACTGCAACCATCGCAACTATTTCTACGTGGGACAAACATCACGTCAATTAAAAAGCAGGATCGACGAACACCAGCTGGCAGTCCAACGCCACGATCCCAAATCCCAAATCCCTACCCACACCGACACCAAACAACACCACTTCAATTGGAGCAACACTAAAATCATTGGCCACACGACCACCAGCCACGCTCGTGATTTCATCGAAGGCTGGCACTCCGTGTGCAATTCCATCAATAGACACATCAACCTACCTCGACGATAACATGAGCCAGCCGTGTGCAGCAACAGCCAAAAAAGCCGACAGAATCCTGGGCTGCATAAACAGAGGCATGGAATCAAGATCACGCAAAGTATTAGTACCGCTTTATAAAACCCTAGTGAGGCCACACCTGGAATGCTGCAGCCAATTTTGGTCACCATATCACACAAAAAAGATGTTGAGAGTTTGGGGAAAAAAATCCAGAGAAGAACAACTAAGATGATCCAAGGCCTGGAGACCAAAACATACGAAGAACGGCTGCGGGACTTGGGGTTGGCTAGTCTAAAGAAAAGAAGAAATAGGGGAGACGTGATAGCAGCGTTCCAGTATCTGAGGGGCTGCCACAAAGAAGACGGGGTCCAGGTTGCTCACCAAAGCTCCAGAGGGAAGGACAAGAAACAATGGTTGGAATCTGACCAAAGAGAGAAGCAACCTGGATACAAGGAGAAACTTCCAACAATGAGGACAATTATCCGGTGGAACAGCTTGCCTCCAGAAATCGTGGGCACTCCATCACTGGAGATTTTTAAGAAGAGGCTGGACAGCCACTTGTCTGAGACGGTGTAGGTTCTCCTGCTTGAGCAGGGGCTGGACTAGAAGACCTCCAGGGTCCCTTCCAGCTCTATTCTGTTCTTCAACCAGCCTATGAACCCTTCAGAATCCAAATGAACCACACAACCAACCAGGCATGGCACCGACCCATCCCGCGCAATCCCCCACTACCAGCAGTTCACCCTCCCAAGGATCCCGACCTGACGTAACCTCCCCATGACGAGACCCATCACCAGGTTCTCACTGATGACTCACACCTGACCCATCACAAGACCCATCGCAAGACCTTGACTCGACACGCCCACACCTGAAGCCCTTATCAACAGAACGACACTGACAATGACACTGGCAACCCCTAAATTCCGCAGAAAATGTTTCCTAGACCGGTAACGAAACGTTTGGCACTCCCCCCCCCCCGCCAAAAAAAGAAATGAAAATAAAACATAAAGTACATTGGTGGCTGAGCTCTCTGCAAAGCACCATGGAGAGGAAAGGATAGAGAGGAAAGTCAGCTGGCCGATGCAGGTAGTCCTCCAGTGATGGCCACCACTGAGCCCCAAATTTCTTGTCGCTAAGTGAGACAATTGCTAAGCGAACTTTGACGCATTTGTACGACCTTCCTTGCCACGGCTGTTAAGCGAAGCACTGCCGTTGTTTAGTTAGTGACACGGTCGTTAAGTGAATCTGGCTTCCCCATTGAGTTCGCTTGTCGGACGGTCGCAAAAGGGGATCACGTGACCCCGGGACACACCGCGACCGTCGTAAATATGAGTCGGTTGCCAATTTGGATCGCCGGATCCTGGGGATGCTGTGACGGTCGTAAGGGTGAAAAACCGCTCGTGACTTTTTTTCCAGTGCCGTCGTAACTTTGAGTGCTCACGAAATGAACTGTCCTAAGTGGAGGACTACTTGCAATCCAGTCCTTGTATAAAGCACAGCAACCAACAATGTGCCATTGGTGTTTCGGCTGTAATATTTGACGCTGATTTAACCACAATCCCTTTCAGATCATGAGTTTCAGGACAACAGAGTAACAAGAGTTGGAAGGGACCTTGGAGGTCTTCTAGTCCAACCCCCGTGGTCGAGCAGGAAACCCTGTACAATTTCATGCTGATTTCTCCTGCTAATAATAGCTTCCAACTCTGTAGATGCAAGGAGATTTGATCCTAATATACAGCTTCCTATCCCAGCTATTTCCACTGTCGATTCCGCTGCAAGAACCCAGAGGCTAAAGAGGTTCTTTTAAAATGACGGTATTTTCTACTCAGTTGTGTAAAGTGTTTTTTAACAGGCTATTTTGAGATGCAGTTAGAAGAGTTAATGAGATGTGCCTATAATTTATCAGAGAAAGCCAATAGGACCAAAGCCAGGAATGGACTAAAAATACAGATTATTTTTTTAAAAGACATTTCATTGCAATTTAGAAGCTGCCTGCTTCTCTCATTTGAAGAGGTCACCCTCTCCTCCAGTTTTCATACGCGTGCACGACATTCTCCCCAAAGCTGTTTTGACTTCTTCTCCGAAGCTCGGTGCAAAAAAACCACACAAAAACACTGGCTTCGCGTCCCGAAGTCTCTGATGAATATCCAGGGTCGTGAATATCCCAGGTTGTCAGGTGAGAAAGTTGAGAAATCTTTTGCAAGCAAGCGCTGCCAGTCCCGTGGAAGAACCACCAGGCCAGGTGAAGCAATAATAATCAAACTGGTTTCTGGCCTTTTAAAGAGGATTGTTTAAAATCTCTTCTGAAATGAGGCCGGCTGGAACGCAGGATTCTGCGCAAAACTTTGGCCAAAGTTCCCATATTCGGTGAATATCCGATGGGGTTCCATCAAAGGCACGCTGGGCAGAGCTTAGCCTCCTAAATCAATTCTTCTTTTTCCGAAGTTGAGGCTGTGAGGGGTAACTAATTGGAGGCTTTGCAATACGGGTAGTCCTCTTCTTACGACCGCAGTGAGCCCAAAATTTCTGTTGCTAAGCAAGACAACTGTCAGGTGAGGTTTTTGCCCGCTCATACAACCTTACTTGCCCCAGGTTGTTAAGTGAGTTGCCTGCTTCACTCAGATGGACAATCTTTTCATTCAATGGGGGAAATGTGTGTGTGTGTGTGTGTGTGTGTGTGTGTATGTGTGTGTGTGTGTGAGAGAGAGAGAGAGAGAGAGAAGGGAAGACAGAGAGGAAGAAAACAGAGAAACAGAAAGAATGAGTGACAGAGCAAGAGAAAGAGAGAGAGAGAGAGAGAGAGAGAGAAAGAGAGGGGGGACAGAGAAAGAGAACAAGTGAGAGGGAGAAAGAGAAACAGAATGAGAGAACAAATGAGAGAGTAAGAGAGAGGGGGGGACAGAAAAAGAAAACGAGCAAGAGAGAGAGGGAGAAAGAAAAAATAAGAGCAAGAGAAAGAGAGAAGGAAAAAGAGAGAAAGAGAGGGGGAACAGAGAAAGAGAACGAGCAAGAGAGAGAGGGAGAAAGAAAAAATAAGAAAGAGAAAGAGAGAAGGAAAAAGAGAGAAAGAGAGGGGGGACAGAGAAAGAGAACGAGCAAGAGAGAGAGGGAGAAAGAAACAAAATGAGAGAGAACAAATGAGACAGCAAGGGGGACAGAAAAAGAAAACGAGCAAGAGAGAGGGAGAGAAAGAGGGAGAGGGAGAGAGAGAGAGAGAGAAAGAAAGGGAGAAGCAGAAAGAGAATAAAGGAGAGAGAGCGAGCAGGATCAAGAGAGCAAGAGAAAGAGAAAGGGAAAGAGAAAGAGAAGAGGCAAGAGAGAGGAAATAAAGGAAAGCGGGATTTTAATATTCATCCCCGGCTTTCTGCCAACGGGGCAAACAACAGACTCCAAACATCGGATGCCAAGGCCAATCAGTCACTTTCTCTCGTGTCAACACAACATCTTTAAAGCGGCAAAAGCTTTCCGCGCAAAAGGCCGGGTGAAAAGAAGAAGCTGGCAGCCTGGCTGGCAGCCTTGCCCTCCTCTGCCATCTGGATCCCGGCTGCGGTGAGGAAAAGGCGCCTCAGAGTTTGGCCTGCAAACAGAAGGCCTGAACGCGGCTGCTTGACGGCCTTTAGGTAAAAAGGTCAAGGTTCCCCCGCACATGCCTGCTAGTCGTTTCCGACTCTAGGGGCCGGTGCTCATCTCCGTTTCAAAGCCGAAGAGCCGGCGCTTGTCCGAGGACGTCTCCGTGGTCACGTGGCCGGCATGAGTAGACGCCAGAGGCGCACGGAACGCTGTTACCTTCCCACCGGAGTGGTCCCTGTTTTTCTACTTGCATTGTTTTTACGTGCTTTCGAACTGCTAGGTTGGCAGAAGCTGGGACGAGTAACAGGCGCTCACTCTGCTACGCGGCACTCGGGATTCGACCCGCCAAACTGCCGACCTTCTGATCGACAAGCTCAGCGTCCTAACATACTGTATATCTGTGTTTTCCTCCACAGACACGGGTGAAAGGACTTTTTTGGGGGGGGTAAAAAAATCTGCTGTTCGCTTTTATTTCTTTTGCTTCTGATTTCCAAAGCCCCCTTTAGCCTGGTCTTCAGGGAAGACAAAGAAAGACGGTGAAAATAAAACCAAATCAAATAGTTGTCAAGATTTATCGCTGCCGTCAACTTACAATCTGCATGCGTTGAGTGACCGGAGTCATAACGGCACCGGGGGGGGGAAGCCACTTACAACCATTTTTCACACTTATCACTGTCGCAGCATCGCCAGGGTCACATGATCAAAACTCAAGAGGCTCGGCACCTGGCATGTACTTATGACGGTTGCAACATCCCTGGGAGGGGGGGGTGTTGTCACGCGATCCCCCTTCACTGCCTTCCATTGAGCAAGTTCAACCAGATTCGCTGAACAACTGCGCCACTAACTTAACAACTGCCGTGCTTCGCTTAACAACTGGGGCAAGAAAAGCCATAAAACGGGGTGAAACTCACGGAACTGGCTCGGTGGCGGTCGTAAATCGAGGACGACTTGTAACGCTAAGAAAAAAAGGCACTTTACCTTTCCTGAATTAGCTTGACTGCCATCGGCTTAGTTTTGACAGAGTCGAGTCCAATTCCTGGGTGTTATCAATAATGCATCGGAATTAAACATTCAATGCTAAAGCGAGGTTTCGCTCATAAATAATATCCATAAAGAAAAGCATCTCGGTCCCTCGGAGGAATGAGAAATAAAAGCCTTCAGAAAAGCAGACGGGGGGGAGGGGGAGGGGGGGAGAGAAGAGTTTTTCGCACGCTCTTCAATAATAAATGCAAACCTGTAATTCACCCCGACGTGCCGTCGTTTTTCTTGCGATGACACCGGAGTTGAAGTAACGCAATCGACAAGACCGGGCGTGCTTGGCAAAAGCCATTAAACAAAGGCAGTTCAGGCGCCTCTCGCAAAACCCCAGGAAGATGGAGCAATTGGGGACAATTGACAGGGAATGGCAGTGTCTGTCACTTTGGCGCGGTGATGGGCTAAGATATACTCACATCGATCTTTCAAAATAACCCTAGGAGTTCAAATCCTCTCCTGACCGTCCCTGAGCTCAAATGGTCGCGTTCAACAGGACAAGGAGCGTCGCCGCCTCTGCTTACAGCGGGCAAGTTGATCATCGATAGGGCTGAAAAAGGGACGCGGTGGCTCAGTGGGCTAGAATGCTGAGCTTGTCGATCAGAAGGTCAGTAGTATGGCGGGTCGAATCCCGAGTGCCGTGTAACAGAGTGAGCGCCTGTTACTCGTCCCAGCTTCTGCCAACCTAGCAGTTCGAAAGCACGTAAAAATGCAAGTAGAAAAATAGGGACCACTACGGTGGGAAGGTAACAGCGTTCCGTGCGCCTTTGGCATCTAGTCATGCCGGCTACATGACCACGGAGACGTCCTCGGACAAGCGCTGGCTCTTCGGCTTTGAAACGGAGATGAGCACCGGCCCCTAGAGTCGGAAACGACTAGCACGCATGTGCGGGGGAACCTTTACCTTTACCTTAGGGCTGAAAGCCCCCTCGGCAGCCGTAGATAAAAGAGTCTTAATTATCCAGTTCTCCATCTAAGAGTGACATTTCTGATTTACTCGTGTGACCAGTCTACGTTTATGGAACGTCTCTGAGGTTTTCCAGCTGTGCTTCCTCCGAGTCCGCCTCCGCCTCACAGCCCAGCTGGCTTTCAGCTTGACTACCAGTGGAGGGGCCAGGTTCTTCCCCACTTTGTAAGTCCGGTAACTCATCAGAGCCTTCCTCTGACTCTGATGGCTCCCCAGGCCCTTTCTCCTCCTCCTCCTCCTCTGATTCCCCAGACTCAGCTACCGGCATCACAGGCTGGCACGGAAGCACAACAGTTTACAGAGTCAGCCTGCGGCCCCCAACCATCTGAGTCCTCATTTTACCCACCTCGGAAGGATGGGAGGATGAGTCAATCTTGAGCCCAGTCAGGATCGAACTCTTGGCTGTGGGCAGAGTCAGCCTGCAATCCTGCATTCTAACCACCGTGCCACCACAGTACTTCCTTCCTTCCTTCCTTCCTTCCTTCCTTCCTTCCTTCCTTCCTTCCTTCCTTCCTTCCTTCCTTCCTTCCTTCCTTCCTTCCTTCTGACTTGGCAATAGCACTTAGATTTATAGACCACAGTGCTTCACAGCCCTCTCTAAGCTGTTCAATTTCAACGAACTAGCCACAATCTGCTTTATTTAACAATCACACTCCGTTTACACTCTTATAAATGTTTTCTTGAAACGTCAAGCTACCTGTAACCAAAGACTGTGTCATTTGTCGAGCCGTACAGATGTTCGGCGGGCCAGAAAACAGAGCTGTGGGGGGGGGGAATTCTTTGCAAACTATTTCCCATTCATTTATTCTTGGACGTTTCTTTCCGGGGAAATCCAAAAATGGTAAAAAAAAAAAATGACGACTGGAGTTGCTTGCCTGGCATGACAAATTGATTTTATTGACTTGATCAAGAACCGTAGCGACAACTCCATCGCTCTTGTTTTTTGTTTTGTTTTTTCGTTCTTTCTTTCATCGAGCTGGCAGAGCGAGAAAAAACCCAGAGGGTTGCACCAAAGCAAAAAAACAAACAAACAAACAAAAAAAGGGGGTAGGAGAAAGAAAGAAAAAGCAAAATTCAGGTCTATAATTTATGGGAGTTTATAAAAGACGCTGGCTAGCCGGGAGCCAGAGAGAGAGAGAGAGAGAGAGATTTTAAAAATCCTGCTTCCTGCAAGGCTGCTGGCTGCTGGATAGAGATATTGATTGCTAATGAAGGAGAGAAACGCTCTGGAGATAATGCGGTGGATACAGTTCACGATTCTCAAGCTTTGGCTAACAACATTATTCTTTAATAGGCACGGGGAGGGAACAGGCGCAACAAAGGAGCTGTCCTGAATGCTTGCGGTAAGCTGTGATACCCAGACAATTGCAGCTTTTCTTTTCCTAACCAAGCAAAGGATTTCTAAGGAATGGGGTGAGGTGGGAGGTTAAGAAAGAAAGAAAGAAAGAAAGAAAGAAAGAAAGAAAGAAAGAAAGAAAGAAAGAAAGAAAGAGAGAGAGAGAGAGAGAGAGAGAGAGAGAGAGAGAGAGAGAGAGAGAGAGAGAGAGAGAAAGAAAGAAAGAAAGAAAGAAAGAAAGAAAGAAAGAAAGAAAGAAAGAGAGAAAGAAAGAAAGATGGATGGTCAGGTCTGGTCTAAGGGTGAAGGTTGCTGGGCTCGAAACCAGGAGACGGTGAGTTCTAGTCCCGCCTGAGGCATGAAAAGTCGGCTGGGTAACTGGGCCAATCGCTAGGAGATGGGGAGTTTTAGTCCTGCCTTAGGCAGAAAAGCTGGCTGGGCGACTTTGGGCCAATCACTAGGAGAGTTCTAGTCCCGCCTTAGGCATGAAAAGTCGGCTGGGTAACTGTGGACCAATCGCTAGGAGAAGGGGAGTTCTAGTCCTTCCTTAGGCAGGAAAGCTGGCTGGGTGACTTTGGGCCAATCACCAGGAGACAGGGAGTTCTAGTCCTGCCTTAGGCAGGAAAGCTGGCTGCGTGACTGGGCCAATCACCGGGTGAGGTTGAGTTCTAGTCCCGCCTTAGTCATGAAAAGTCGGCTGAGTAACTGTGGGCCAATCACTAGGAGTCTGAGTTCTAGTCCTGCCTTAGGCAGGAAAGCTGGCTGGGTGACTTTGGGCCAATCACCGGGTGAGGGTGAGTTCTAGTCCCGCCTTAGGCATGAAAAGTCGGCTGAGTAACTGTGGGCCAATCACTAGGAGTCTGAGTTCTAGTCCTGCCTTAGGCAGGAAAGCTGGCTGGGTGACTTTGGGCCAATCACCATGAAGCTGTGAGGTTCTGCCTTAGCCATGAAAAACCACCGGGCTGACTTTGAGCCAGTCGCTCTCTCAGCTCAACCTGTTATGTGAAACCTTCCAGAATTCTGGAAAATGCAGATTTGCTTGTTAGCATTCTGGGAAGCCCACCCTGAAGGTGTATCAAAGCTTCTGAAGAAACTCCTGGTTCTAATCTAAGCCACGTTACAGCCTCAGAAGGCCAGACAGAAACTTCCACCGCTATGATAAATCTCACGTGTCAAACGTGCTCACTTTTAATCCAAATAACTTCCATGGGATCTGATTTCTGAGCTCCAGGAAAACAAAACCAACCTTGCAGCAGTTATTCGGAGAAGGGTGGCCACCTCAAGTGAAGGAGGACATCCCAAGCAGACTTGACCATTGCAAATTATTTAGATGCTATTCACTACGCTGCTACCATTCAATTATCCTCTGAGATAGATCCTTTTTTTTTTTTTTTGCTTTTATAGCCTGGCTTATCTCAAGGGACATCTCTGGTAGGTTACAAGTCAAAAGGACGGTGGAAATGGGGGGTCTTGCGGGCTTCCCTTTATCTCTGCTTTTGAGAGTGACCAAGGTGGGATTTTTGTTACGGTCTAAATCGGTGCTTCTCAAACTTGACAAATTTATGAGCGGTGGAATTCCACGTCCTCTTAAGATTATTCAGGTTGAGAAGCAGGGGTCTAAATCAGGGGTCCCCGACCTTTCCAGTTTTGGGGATTGGCGGCGTCGGCGTTGGGGAGGAAAGAGGAGTGGTTCTGGAGACCCCTGGTCTAATTGATCTCTTCCGAGTCCAAATGGTCAGGTTTGATTACCTCCATTCCTATCCTCCTCTTCTTCTTCTTCTTCTTCTTCTTCTTCTTCTTCTTCTTCTTCTTCTTCTTCTTCTTCTTCTTCTTCTTCTTCTTCTTCTTCTTCTTCTTCTTCTTCTTTTTAATCCCATTTATATCCCGGCCTTCTCCGAAGACTCAGGGCGGCTTACAATCTAAGAAGCACAAATCAATGTGCTTAGCACTGCCTAATCAGAACAGGAGGGGCAGATACAGATAGTCCTCGCGTTATAACCATTCTCTCATCCCAAAGGAGGCAACTGGACTTTCTGGTTATTCCTTGAAGGCGTTTCGCTTCTCATCCCAGAAGCTTCTTCAGCTCTGACTGGATGGTGGGGAAGGGAAGGATATATACTCCTTGCAGACGGCTGGTCATTTGCATTCTTTTAGAGGGCCGCTGAGGCCACTTGGAGGCTTGTCTGTGTCCTCAGGGTCACCCGAGGGGTGCAAATGGGGTTGGAGCCTTATTGGCTGCGGGATGTTTTCTGCCCAGGGTCCCTTCCCTGTAGCACAGAACATCCTGCAGCCAAGAAGGCTCCACACCCATTTGCACCACTCAGGTGACCCCACCAAGTGGCCTCAAAGACTCTCTAAAGGAATGCAAATGACCAGCTGTCTGCAAAGAATATAAATCCTTCCATTTCCCCACCATCCAGTCAGAGCTGAAGAAGCTTCTGGGATGAGAAGCGAAACGTCTTCAAAGAAAGAAAAAAACAGAAAGCCCAGTTGCCTCCTGAAAAAGCACCTTTGGGAAAACCGTGACCTGGATGATGGAGAATCTCTATAGACGTTCAGACATTCACTTTTAGTGACCACTTGTAGTTACAACGGATGATGACCAGGGCATGAGTTGACTGCGCCAAGAGCTGTCCCTATCCAGGAAAGGACGCCGTACGAAGTTGAGATTCGTTTATTTGCCACCCTGAGCACCTCCGCCGAGGCAAGGCACAAGGAGATTGTGCCTCTCCCTCAGCCCTGTGTGTCTTATTCACACCACCTGCAGTCTGACGCAACTTGTGCCTCGCCCCGCGAAAATAACTCCTCGCTCCTGATCGGCGGAGCATTCCTGCCCAGTTCTCCAGGTGGCAAATTGGAAAAGTGGAGCGGTCCATTACAGAGAGATTGACTCGGAAAGGGATGGGGCAATAAGAACGCACATCGAGATCATACGCGAAGCTATCATGTTCAGACGAAGTCAGATGAATGACTGATCACTGGTTAAACTCCTGCCACTGTGAGAGCACCCTGTTATTTTCCCGGCTGGGCTGCGAAATGCCTCAGTCGCCGGCGGAAGAGAATGAGCGAGAAATAACACCGTTCATTTTACGTTCGTTTTTGTTCAATGGAGCCCACTGGGGTGCGGAGCGTCCTCGTTGCCATTTTCTTCTCTCAATGGTTTTGCTAAGATTCGCCCACGCCTCCCCTGATTTTGGGTGTAGACCCCCTCCAGATGAATTGATTATTATTATTTTTTTAAAAAAAGGCGGCATTATTTTTTCTTTAAAAAAAAATAAAAAAAATTAATATTAAACCCTGGACAAAAATTTGTCTGAAATGGTATAGGGCAGTGATGGCGAACCTTTTAGAGACCGAGTGCCCAAACTGCAACCCCAAAGCCACTTATGTATGTATGTATGTATGTATGTATGTATGTATGTATGTATTTATTTATTTATTTATTTATTATTAATTTAATTTGTATACCGCCCTTGTCCCGAAGGACTCAGGGAGGTGAACAGGGCAATACATAAAAAAAACAAGATACAAAAATTAAAAATTATTAAAAAGTAATTAAACAGCGATGCCCGTAATAAATTAGTACAGATTAAAAGTTGAGGCCAATTTATAAAACCCAACCCCATCCCATCAGGTCAGGCCAGCTTGTTCAAAAAGGTGGGTTTTAAGATCGCGCCGGAAGGAGCGGAGGTCAGGCGCCGTCCGGAGCTCGACCGGAAGATGTCGGGTGCCGGTTGGGGTATGGCCCATTGTGTGGGTGTGGTGCATTGTGTGGGTGTGGCTGCGGTGGTAAAGGCAGACTGGTTGGGACTAAAAAGTTCAATCAATTCCAAATTTGCGAGATCTTTTTTTTTTCCCCGCGAGAAGTTGAAACTGATTGATTGAATTTTATTTTTATTTTTTTTGCAAACGGCGGCGGAGGCCTAAAGCGAAAAGGTTTTATAAAACCCTAGGACTGGGGCAACAGTGCGCGTCCCCACAGAGAGGGCTCTGTGTGCCACCTGTGGCACGCGTGCCATAGGTCTGCCACCATGGGTATAGGGCTTCCTGCCTGAGCAGGGGGTTGGACTAGAAGACCTCTAAGGTCCCTTCCAACTCTATTATTATTATTATTAGTATTAGTATTATGTCAAGTTTCAGATGTATGGGCTTTTCAAGTGACTCTGAGGCATTGTTTACCTTAAAAGTTATTGCCTGACATATTATTATTATTATTAGGCCCAGTGCTCTTCAACATTTTCATCAACGACGATTTGGATGAGGGGATAGATGGGCAACTCATCAAATTTGCAGACGACACCAAGCTGGCAGGAATAGCCAACCCTCCAGAAGACAGGCTTAAGATACAGGAGGATCTAGACAGACTCGAACACTGGGCGCTATCCGACAAAAAGAAATTCAATGGTGAAAAAAGTCAGGTTCTACGTTTAGGCAAGAAAAACCAAATGCACAGGTGTACTATAGGTGGTACCTTGCTCAATAGTAGCGACTGCGAGAGGGATCTTGGAGTCCTAGGGAACAAACCCTTAAATGCGAGCCAGCTGTGTGCTGCCACTGCCAAAAAAGCCAACACAGTGCTAGGCTGCATTAACAGAGGAATGGAATCAAGATCAGGTGAAGTGTTAATACTGCTTTACAAGGCCTTGGTAAGGCCACCCTTGGAATACGGCATCCAGTTTTGGTCACCAAGATGTAAAAAAAAAGATGTTGAGACTCTAGACAGAGTGCAGAGAAGAGCAACAAAGATGATCAGGGAACCGGAGGTTAAAACATATGAAGAACGGTTGCTGGAATTGGGTATGTCTAGTTTAATGGAGAGAAGGACCAGGGGTGACACAACAGCAGCGTTCCAATCTCCCTGCAACAGTCATTTAGTCTGGAAAAACGGACCGACGTCACTTTTTTTCCCACAAACTGTCGCAAGGTGCATCCGGAAAGCTATCTTACAAGAATATTCAGCTCCTGGATATATTTTTTTTAACATGAATTTTGATGTCCCTGAAACGGTCCCGTGGCTGGGCGCCAGGTCGAGGAATTTCTGAACAGCAGCGAAGCAGCCGGAGGAGAAACGCGACGCTTGGATTACGCCTAGTTAAAATCCGTTCGATTTCTAATCGGATTATTAGAGGCTGAGGGTGCCTAAAGGGTAAAGAGAGGCTTTCTCCATTTCACAGACGGTTAAGTTGAGGGATTTGGCTTTGGTTTTTTGTTTTGTTTTCTTTTCCGTTTTGAATCCTCGCGACTTTTAAGAAGCTTATTAAAAAGTTTTCCCTAAGCGGAGAAAGAGAAAAGAGAGGGAGAAATTCTCTTTGCCTTTGTCTAGGGAGATTCTCAGTCATCCAGATCATAGTTACTGTGTCTCAAAGGTGCTTTTTCAGGAGGCAACTGGACTTTCACGCTTACAACTGTTGTAGCATCTCCACGGTCATTGTTGTTAGAAAATTAATAAAATATTATGAGAGAGCCGCTGTTCAAGTTGGACCCAGGTGGCTTCTTCGACCCTCTTTCAAACCGGCGGTCCTCTCTGTCCTAAATGTGGACTTTGTTGTTGTTAGTTGCGAAGTCGTCTCCGACCCATCGCGACCCCATGGACAATGTTCCTCCAGGCCTTCCTGTCCTCCACCATCTTCTGGAGTCCATTTAAGCTCACGCCTACCGCTTCAGTGACTCCATCCAGCCACCTCCTTCTCTGTCGTCCCCTTCTTCTCTTTTTTCTTCCTGAGCCATCTTCCTGTCTGGCTCTCCTCTTCAATAAACTGCAACCTTCTTTCCAAAGCAGTCACCATGTTGTTTATTCCTGGCTTGGATTGAACCACGATGAAGACTTTTCCTTCAACACTTCATTTCACACCGTTTCAACTTTCCCTATTAACTTTGCTTCCATATTGGAGTGGAGATAATTAAGAAGGTAGACACAGCTTTCTTGTTTGGCTATGCTCAAATGCTCCATAATTATTCACGACATGGGGATATTTTCCAAGCTGAAATTAAGCCTTGGAACTATTGACCAGATGAAAACGTATAGCTGTCTTGAAAGCTTCAGTGGCTGCTCATGAATAAAGATTATATGGCAACTCCATAAACCATATGGCCAGCGACGACTGCAAAGTGCCCAACTGTAGATTTGTCTGACAGATGGGGAAAAAATTAAAATGAAATAAACAAACTCAAGAAAGAACACTTGCTGAATCCAAAGCAGCGATGGCGACAATGAGACAGAACTCCTGAGTGGTGAATTATGGGACTAGAACTCACTGCCTCCTGGTGATTGGCCCAAAGTCACTCACTGGATTTCATGCTTAAAGTGGGACTAGAACTCACCGTCTCCTGGTGATTGGCCCAAAGTCACCCAGCTGGCTTTCATGCCTAAGATGGGCCTAGAACTCACTGTCTCCTGGTGATCGGCCCAAAGTCACCCAGCTGGCTTTCGCACTTAAGGTGGAACTAGAAATCACCATCTCCTAGTGATTCACCCAAAGTCACCCAGCTGGCTTTCATGCTTAAGGTGTGACTACAACTCACCGTCTCCTCGTGATTGACCCAAAGTCACCCAGCTGGCTTTCATTCATAAAGTTAGTCTACAAATCAGCATCTCTCTTGAGTGGCCAAAAGTCACCTGCTGGCTTCATTGCCTAAGACAGAACTAAAATTCACCATCTCCTGGAGATTGGCCCAGTGTCCCCCAGTCACTTTTCATGCCTAAAATGAGACTAGAACTCACCCTCTCCTGTGATTGGCCCAAAGTCATCCAGTTGGCTTCCACGCCTAGGGCGGAACTAAAACTCGCTGTCTCCTGGCTTCTAGGCCACCATCTTAATTACTAGACCAGGGGTAGGCAACCTTGGCCCCTTCATGACTGGTGGACTTCAACTCCCAAAATTCCTGAGCCAGCATGGCTCAGCTTGGAAACCTCTCTCTTTCCCCTCAGCACGGCTGGCTCAGGAATTCTGGGAGTTGAAGTCCACGAGTCATGAGGGGGCCATAGTTCCCCCATGCTGGCTCAGGAATTCTGGGAGTTGAAGTCCACGAGTCATGAGGGGGCCATAGTTCCCCCATGCTGGCTCAGGAATTCTGGGAGTTGAAGTCCACGAGTCATGAGGGGGCCATAGTTCCCCCATGCTGGCTCAGGAATTCTGGGAGTTGAAGTCCACGAGTCATCAAAGAGCCAAGGTTGCCTACCGCCGCACTAGACCAAACTGTTTTGTTACTACCACTAGTTCCAATTCCTTATCAGTCTGGATACTATAGATTTTCTACAGCCAAAGCAATTCCCTAGAATACCTTTAAGCTGAGCGTCCCCCCCATTTCTCCCTCCGTCCATTGATTCAAATCCCAGCCTACCTGCACACAACTGAAAACCTCAGAGACATTTTCTCTCCCGAACACCAGGAAAGGCGAGACCCAAAGAGGAGCTTTTGAAAAATGATTTTTCTTCACTAGTGAGATTTATTTGGAGAGCAGACCTAAATAAAATCAACAGGACCAGAAGCGCCCACATTCAGATGGACATCAACCTTTGTTCAACAAGTATGAAAACGTCACCGTAGGATTAGTATAAAAAAAAAAACAACAACCCACAAACCTGGGGTGCAGGCAATTAGGGGTAGATTTATCTTGGGTTATCCCCAAAGCACTCTATAGCCAGGAATACATTATTGAAAAATGCAATTTGTGCTTTGCAGAATGGAATCTAATGTACAATCGATCTGTGAGAATCCCACCTTCCCTTGCCGCCCTGATCTCTCTCTCTGTGTGTGTGTGTGTGTGTGTGTGTGTGTGTGTGTGTGTATACACACACACACACACACACACACACACACACACACACACACACACATACTGATCAAAGAGAGAAGCAATCAAAGGACAGAAATTGCCTCAGAAATTGTGAGCGCCCCATCACTGGAGGGTTTTAAGAAGAGACTGGACAGTCACTTGTCTGAGATGGTATAGGTTCTCCTGCTTGAGCAGGGGGATGGACTAGAAGACCTCCAAGGTCCCTTCCAGCTTCTATTCTATTCTATTCTATTCTATTCTATTCTATTCTATTCTATTCTATTCTATTCTATTCTATTCTATTCTATTCTATTCTATTCCATTCTATTCTATTCTATTCTAGTCTAGTCTAGTCTAGTCTAGTCTAGTCTAGTCCCTATGAGAGAGAGAGAGACAGACAGACAGACAGACACTGGCCTAAGGTCAGGCACAATGGTTGCTACCAAAGGCGGGACTAGAATTCACGGTTTCTAACCCGGTGCTGCTACACCACACTGGTTCTCAAATTTGCAAATGGGGACAGTTTAGGAGGAAAACTACACAGATTTGTGATTGGAAGGACTTGCTGCAGAATTGATTAAATTCATTCTCTGGGGTTCCATGGCAAGAAGTACTTTAGCTATAGGCCTAACAATTATACTTTGCTGCATTAATTATATTACCCTCCTAAATTTGATAGATAGATAGATAGATAGATAGATAGATAGATAGATAGATAGATAGATAGATAGATAGACAGACAGACAGACAGACAGACAGACATAGATAGACATAGATAGACATATAGATAGATAGATAGATAGATAGATAGATAGATAGATAGATAGATAGATAGACAGACAGACAGACAGATAGATAGACAGACAGACAGAAAGACAGACAGACAGACATAGATAGACAGACAGACAGATAGATAAAGACAGACAGACAGATATAGATAGACAGATAGACAGAGATAGACAGAGATAGATAGACAGACATAGATATAGATAGATGATAGATAGATAGATAGATAGATAGATAGATAGATAGATAAAGAAAGACAGACAGATATAGATAGACAGAGAGATAGACAGAGATAGACAGAGATAGATAGACAGACAGACATAGATAGATAGATGATAGATAGATGGATGGATGGATGGATAGATAGATAGATAGATAGATAGATAGATAGATAGATAGATAGATAGATAGATAGATAGATAGACAGACAGACAGACAGACAGACAGGATGGGAGAGAGGGAGGAGGGAGGGAGACAGATTAAATAACAATCTAGTTAACTGTATTATATTTACAGGATAACCTAGGAGAAAATTCTTTTCAACACCTTTTTGACGTCTTATTATTTTAGAAATTGAATTTAACTTGGGGGTGGGGGACTGTTTCCCAAGTTCTTCTTCCACCTCATTTCTAATTCACCTTTGCAAGCAATTAACACTTCAAACCAGTTTATTCTAATTCAAAACAGTGAGCTCATCGTGGGGGGGTTATTTCTGCTCTTAAACTAAAACTAGGAAAGAAAGAAGGAAGGAAGGAAAAGGGAAGGAAGGAAAAGAGGGAGGGAAGGAAGGAAGGAAGGAAGGAAGGAAAAGAGGGAGGGAGGGAGGGAGGGAGGGAAGGAAGGAAGGAAGGAAGGAAGGAAGGAAAGAAAGAAAAGGGAAGGAAGGAAAAGAGGGAGGGAAGGAAGGAAGGAAGGAAGGAAAGAAGGAAAAGAGGGAGGGAGGGAGGAAGGGAAGGAAGGAAGGAAGGAAGGAAGGAAGGAAGGAAGGAAGGAAGGAAGGAAGGAAGGAAGGAAGGAAAGAAAGAAAGAAAGAAAAGGGAAGGAAGGAAAAGAGGGAGGGAAGGAAGGAAGGAAGGAAGGAAGGAAGGAAGGAAGGAAGGAAAAGGGAAGGAAGGAAGGAAGGAAGGAAGGAAGGAAGGAAGGAAGGAAGGACCAGGGTGACACAGTGGTTAGAATGCAGCATTGCAGGCTAATTTTGCCCACTGCCAGGAGTTCGATCCTGACCGGCTCAAAGTTGACTTGGCCTTCCATCCTTCCGAGGTCGCTCAGACGAGGACCCAGATGGTTGGGGGCAAATAGGCTGACTCTGTAAACCGCTTGGGGAGGCCGTAAAGCATTGCGAAGCGGTATATCGGTCTAAGGGCTACTGCTACCTAGTAACAGCTGCCATTGGTCAACATCAGTACAAAGATACAAGCAACAGGTCAATTACAGCAAAGTTCATCCCTTTGTCAGTTCCAGCTTTTTACTGCTAAGAAGTTGTTACTTAATTGTCCAAACAGAGAGAAGCAATTTAATGTGGGGGCACAAGAGCATATTGACCTTTCCCTTGAAGAAAACTCACACTCTCTCTTTCGTGCTAGGGACACCGCAAGGGCACTGCATGGAAAATATCACAGCGACTAAGGTCACGGGCTTGTCAAGGCACTGATGGTGGACAACATTAGTGCTACATCTCCTTTTCACTTTTCAGGAAATGAAAGGAAAGTGAAAGTCTTGAGATCAAGAAAGACAGGTGTTTACTATTGAATGAATAAAACCTCCAGTGCTACATCAGAGATAATGTTACTGATGTGCTAATGCCCGAAGGAGGAGGAGGAGGAGGAGGAGGAGGAGGAGGAGGAGGAGGAGGAGGAGGAGGAGGAGGAGGAGGAGGAGGAGGAGGATTATGGGGTCCTTGGTGCCCTTCTCCTCCTCCTTCTCTCCACAAATGCTACTCCCTTCTGGCATTAATGATATTACCTTGTTGGGTCATGAAACCTCTATCAGAAAATCACTAAGATCAGACAGCACCACAGTGATTGTCTTCCTCCTCCTCCTCCTCCTCCTCCTCCACAAACCCCACTCTCTTCTAGCATTGATGATATTACCTAGTAGGGTTATGAAATGTCCGCAGGGGGGGAAAAATCAAGTTCAGAGAGCACCAAGGACCCCATATTCCTCCTCCTCCTCCTCCTCCTCCTCCTCCTCCTCCTCACAAATCCCACTTCCTCCTAGTACTGGTGATGTTACATAGTTGGGTCATGAAATGTCTGCAGGAAAAGAAACCAAGCTCAGAGGGAACCAAGGAATTTAGATATCTATATATCTAAATCTCTCTCTCTCTCTCTCTCTCTCTCTCTCTCTCTGTGTGTGTGTGTGTGTGTGTGTGTGTGTGTGTGTGTGTGTGTAGATAGATAGATAGATAGATAGATAGATAGATAGATAGATAGATAGATAGATACAGATATATAGATATATAGATATATATGTGTGTGTAGAGAAGATGGACAAGGATATCAACAGTCTTTGTGAAAGGCAGGTTAGCCACGTTGCCACTTTGGGGCTACCTTGTCCACAATATGCATTTAGCTGGACAAGCAGAAGAGTAACTTGAACTGAAGTTTCTAGAAAGCCTCAACGAAGCACAAGGTTGACAGTCCTTCCAGCAGAAGCCACAGCTGGCCTAGCCAGTAGCCTTAGGCTGGTGGAGAAAGCTCACCTGTCCATCAAAGATGGCCGGCAGGGCTGCACTCAAAACATGCCCTTTGGTCATCACAGATCCACGCTCAGCCTGGTGGAAACTGCTGCTCTCAAAGGCTTTGCGACAACTCAACATGACCATGACGTCCCTGCACATCAAAGGCCTGTCCATCACACTACTCAAGCGACAGGGCCCCTAACCGTGGGTGTGCACCATCTCCTTTCTTCCTTCTACAATGGCAAATATTGGCCCAAGGGGACAGCCCTGCCAGCCTGTGTTACGTCATTGTGATCACCAATGGCTTCCGACAACCTGGGTTTATGTGCGGGGAAGGGGAGGGGTGTCTCCTGGGAAGGGAGAAGATCCCCCTTTCCTCCCCCACCACAAAGTTTAGGGCCAAAGTCAAATTCAAAGTTATTTTTTCTGCTCGGATTCCTGGCTCCTGCACTGACGCGCTGATCTCCGTGCTCCGAATCGTCGGTAAGAATACCAAGCGACGGACAGAAAAAACAACAACGGGATAATAAGGATGGAAGAGAGAACCATGTTGTGGGTGGGTGGGGAGGTCTTTGAGGAGGGGTCCCTGAAGTTTTTGACCCTGATGCCATGGGACTGGAGAAGGTGGGAAGCTGTCACACCGTGTCATCCAGAAAGCTTAAAAAGATAAGAAAGCGTGATCCAGAATAATGGATTTTGAAGCGGGGTCTAATCCAGGGGTGCCCGAGCTTGGCAACTTTAAGGACTTGTGGACTTCAACTCCCAGAATCCCCCAGCCAGCATGTCAATTGCATAGTATTGCACCTGAGGGATTCGTTACTATTTGCTTTCTTTTGCCATAGTCATTCTTTAGACCTGTAAAGGTAACCCTGATGATAACAGGTGCCTTGGATGCAATCCCAAAACAGCTGGAGCCCCACTTGAACACCGTGGGCATTGACCAATTCGCTATCGGTCAACTACGGCTTTACTTGGCTCAGCTTCCATCCAGCGATGAGACCGCTAACATTATGAAACAATGACAATTGTCTGTCCCGGGTCCTTGCAAGGACTCAAAAGGGACAAAGCCAGGCTAAACATCTGGATGACTGTGCAACAAGCCGTAATAACGGAAGAGAAAGAACTGGAGAAGATGACCAAAGGCGAAGACCTGCAAACAAGAATAGAACGACTGGGGCAGAAGCAAGCAAAGGTAGTCCCAAAATGGTCAAATCAAAATAGGGCTGGAAGGGACCTTGGAGGTCTTCTAGTCCAAGGCAGGACAAGAAGCAATGGATGGAAACTAACCAAGGAGAGAAGCAACCTAGAACTAAGGAGAAACTTCCTGACGGTTAGAACAATTAACCAGCGGAACTACCTGCCTCCAGAAGTTGTGAATGCTCCAATGCTGGAAGTTTTTAAGAAGAGACTGGACAGCCACTTGTCTGAAATGGTCTAGGGTTTCCTGCCTGAGCAGGGGGTTGGACTAGATGACCTCCAAGCTCCCTTCCAACATCATCATCATCATCATCATCATCATCATCATCATCATCATCATTATTATTACTATTATTATTATTATTATTATTATTATTATTATTATTATTATTACTATTATTATATTATTATTATTATTATTATTATTAGATTATTGGCTAAAACATACACGGAACGGTTGCTGGAATTGGGTGTGTCTAGTTTAAGGAAGAGAAGGACGAAGGGGGACAGGATAGCAGTGTTGCAATATCTCAGGGGCTGCCCCAAAGAAGAGGGAGTCAAGCTATTCTCCAAAGCGCCTGAAGGCAGGACAAGAAGCAACGGATGGAAACCAATCAAGGAGAGAAGCAACCTAGAACTAAGAAGGAATTTCCTGACAGTTAGAACAATTAACCAGTAGAACAATCTGCCTCCAGAAGCCGTGAATGCTTCAACGCTGGAAGTTTTTAAGAAGAGACTGGACGGCCACTTGTCTGAAATGGTATAGGGTTTCCTGCCTGAGCAGGGGGTTGGACTAGATGACCTCCAAGGTCCCTTCCAACTTTATCATCATCATCATCATTATTATTAAGTATCCTGCAAAGCGGGACTTCAAGGAAGAACCACGATCATGGGGAAAAAAGAAAACGACAACCACAAGGTTTCGCCCTTGTAGGAACGCCCGGCTGGCACAACACCAACCCGCTTTCAAATCAGAAACGAACCTTTCTATTGAATTTCACCGGTTGACAGAACGCCAAACGGTAAAAGCCGAGCAGTGCCGCTTTAACGTCGCTCTATTTAGGCTCATTTAAAACGTATTTATACCAATTGGGTTGCTGCGTGGTTCCGGATTTTTCTCCCTTTCTGCAAATAGGGGGGAAATGAGTGGCCCAGAGGCATGTCAAAAGCATTGCTTTTTATGGTTGTTTTTTTTGTGTGTGTGTGTTTTTAAAAAATGGCATTTTATGCGCGACTTCTTTCAAAAGCTCTTAGAGGTAATGAAGTGGCTATTCTCTGATGCTTTTTAGACTACAGAGAGCATCAATCCATTAAAGCTTTCGATATTTTCTTCCAATAGCCTCTTATGGAGTGAGAATTCTGTCGCAGACAGAACTTTCTTCATGTTACCCAACGTTACAGAATAACAGAACGATAAGAGTCGGAAGGGATCTGGGAGCTCATCTAGTCCAGCCCCCTGCTCAGGCAGGAAACCCTATT
Source organism: Vipera ursinii (assembly GCF_947247035.1). NCBI lineage: Eukaryota > Metazoa > Chordata > Lepidosauria > Squamata > Viperidae > Vipera > Vipera ursinii. The sequence goes on along the minus strand of NC_139515.1, from coordinate 87,157,925 downwards.
CCGGGGTCTTCAAACTTGGCCCTTTTATGACTCGTGGACTTCAACTCCCAGAATTCCTGAGCCAGCATGGGGGAATCTATGGCCCCTTCATGACTGGCAGACTTCAACTCCCAGAATTCCTGAGCCAGCCTGGCTCAGCTTGGAAACCTCTCCGTTTTCCCTCAGCGTGGCTGGCTCAGGAATTCTGGGAGTTGAAGTCCACAAGTCATAAAGCGGCCTAGGCCTGGGCCAGGAGTAGGCAACCTTGGCTCTTTTATGACTCACAGACTTCAACTCCCAGAATTCCTGAGCCAGCACAGCTCAGCTTGGAAGTCTCTCCCTTTCCCCTCAGCATGGCTGGCTCAGGAATTCTGGGACTTGAATCCACCAGTCATAAAAGAGCCAAGGTTGCCTACCCCGTGGTCTCGTGAATTCGCTGAGCCATAATGCAGGAAGTTTTTAAGAAGAGACTGGACAAACGTTTGTCTGGAATGGTATAGGGCAGGGGGGCTTCAAACGTGGCCCTTTTGTGACTTGTGGACTTCAACTCCCAGAATTCCTGAACCAGCATGGGGGAACTATGGCCCCTTCATGGTTTGTGGACTTCAACTCCCAGAATTCCTGAACCAGCATGGGGGAACTATGGCCCCCTCATGACTCGTGGACTTCCAGAATTCCTGAGCCAGCATGGCTCAGCTTGGAAACCTCTCCCTTTCCCCTCAGCATGGCTCCATGGCTCAAGAATTCTGGGAGTTGAAGTCCACCAGTCATGAAGGGGCCAAGTTTGAAGACCCCTGCCCTATACCACTCCAGACAAATGGCTGTCCAGTCACTTTTTGAAAGCCTCCAGGGATGGAGCGCCCACAGCAGACTAACAAAATAACAGAGTTGGAAGGGACCTTGAGAGGTCTTCTAGCCCAACCCCGGCTAAAGCAGCAGACCCTATTTCATTTCAGGCAAATGGGTGTCCAATTTCGTCTTAAAAACCTCCAATGTTGGAGCACCCAGAACTTCTGTTCTGCTGGTTAGTTGTTCCAACCGTCAGGAAATTTCTCCTTAGTTCCAGGTTGCTTCTCTCCTGGATGAGTTTCCATCCGTTGCTTCTTGTCCTGCCCTCAGGTGCTTTGGAGAATAGCTTGACTGCCTCTTCTTTGTAGGAGCCCCTGAGATATTGGAAGATGGCTATCATGTCCGCACTCGTCCTTCTCTTCATTAAACTGGACATACCCAATTCCTGCAACCGTTCCTTGTATGTTTTAGCCTCCAGTCCTCTGATCATCTTTGTGGCTCTTCTCTGCACTCTTTCTAGAGTCTCAGGTTCTGGTGGCGAGCTGTTCCACTGGTTAATTGTTCTCACAGTCAGGAAATTCCTCCTTAGTTCTAGGTTGCTTCTCTCCTTGGTTAGTTTCCATCCGTTGCTTCTGGTCCTGCCTTCAGGTACTTTGGAGAAGAGCTTGACTCCCTCTTCTTTGGGGCAGCCCCTGAGAGATTGGAAAGCTGCTGTCACGCCAGCCCTTCTCATTAAAAGCAGACACACCTGATTTTTAGACCAGTTGTAGTATGGAAAGACAGAAGGGCAGGTGGACCTCAGTGGACATTAAGACGTGAATGGGGACGTTAACAGGAAACCTGATGCTTTCAATTCAAAGGTAGGAAGATAGATCCGTTCCTGGGATTGAGCAAGGTGAAATATGTGCATTTCTCTGCCGCTCTTTCCATCAAATGCAGCTGCTTTCATGAGATCTAGACAAACGCTTCACCTGTGATCTTGTGTGCTCCAAGCCTACCTCTCTGTTCTTAAATCCAGGGGAAATCTGTGTACGCTATGAGAAGTTATCCATATCCAGGCCCAGTGGATAATTTGATGAGGTAAGTTAGGAGAATTTGGTAATACTAATGGAAGAGAACATTTGTAGCTTTGTAGCTCAAGTTGTTGAACTGTGGGGTCCTTGGTGCTTTCTGAATTTTCTTGAAAACGTTTCATGACCCAACTAGGTAACATCATCAGTGCTAGAAGGGAGTGAGGTTTGAGGAGGAGGAGGAGAACTGTGGAGTCCTTGGTGCTCTCTGGTTGCTTTCTTGAAGACGTTTCTTGACCCAACTAGGTAACATCATCAGTGCTAGAAGGGAGTGAGGTTTGAGGAGGAGGAGGAGGAGAACTGTGGAGTCCTTGGTGCTCTTTGATTGGTTGCTTTCTTGAAGACGTTTCATGACCCAACTAGGTAACATCATCAGTGCTACAAGGGAGTGAAGTTTGAGGAGGAGGAGGAGGAGTCCTTTGGTGCTCTCTGATTGGTTGCTTTCTTGAAGACGTTTCTTGACCCAACTAGGTAACATCAATAGTGCTAGAAGGGAGTGACGTTGGGGGGGGAGAAGGAGGAGGAGGAAGAGGAGGAGGAGGAGGAAGAGGAGAACTATGGAGTCCTTGGTGCTCTTTGATTGGTTGCTTTCTTGAAGACGTTTCATGACCCAACTAGGTAACATCATCAGTGCTAGAAGGGAGTGGAGTTTGTGGAGGAGGAGGAGGAGGAGTCCTTTGGTGCTCTCTGATTGGTTGCTTTCTTGAAGATGTTTCTTGACCCAACTAGGTAACATCAACAGTGCTAGAAGGGAGTGGGGATTGCTCTCAGTTTATAACAGAAGAACAGAATTGGAAGGGGCCCTGGATGTCTTCTAATCTAGTTTATATACAAGTGTCCTGTCCCTGTTGATGGGTGTGTTCTCGGTTTGTATTTCTTTTCTTTTTTTAAAAGCAGAATAAAATTATACATAAAGTGTATGAAGTTTGGCCTTGTATCTCACCAGGTAAAGAAGTCGAATCAGGATGGGAAGACCTGTAAATGCTTCTCTAACTCCGACTGACCGACAGGCCAAAAGATTCTTTTTCGCTCCTTGTACAAGTTAACTTTGCTGCGCAAGCAATAAAAGCGGCTGGAATTTCCAATCGGCGTGCAATTTTCACATTGCCCGCTCTTAAAAAAAAAAGGAAAGGTGAACCGCAACAAGATTTATTTGAAAAGCGCTTTTGGCTATGAAAGCGAGCCAAGAATTGCTGCCTCAACAGAGAGAGCGCACCGTGTCACAAATCCTCGGATCTCGGAGGCTAGCAGCTAAGAGCTGACAATCCCCGCAACTTGTCAGCACCTCTGTACCAGATGTGCGAAAATGTGTACATCGTTTAGTCCCGTGCCGAGCTGGGTGTGGGAGAAAGAGGGGCCTGGAGACGAGGCCCGCTGGTGACGGGTGGCCTTGATTTATACAACCGGCAAAACATCCTTGCAAAATCCAGACTTGAGTGGTGAGATGCGGCCCCTTACCTGACGTGACGGGAGCGAGGCAGACCGTTTGGGCAGCGAACGTGGCCTTGTTGCCTCCGGCTTTCCTGGCCTGGCCCATCAGCCAGAGAGGAAAGCAGAGGGGGACTGGCGGAGGGAGGGAATCAGCGGCTTCCCCTCAGCTGTCAACCTCTAGGAATGTATGTGCGGCAAAACTGTCAAAAGCTCTCATGAAAGCTTTCCCAATGTCACACTAGCAAACCCACCACACTGTCACCAGTCGTCTAGGTTGCCTTCGTAATGACGTGTTTCACAATCACTTAGCACAATTTTATGCTTTTAAAGAAAAAACTATCTATCATCTATCTATCTATCTATCTATCTATCTATCTATCTATCTATCTATCTATCTATCTATCTATACCTCATGTCTATCTATATCCATTCATCCATCTTATCCATCTCTATCGTAATCTATCTGTCCGTCCAACCATCCATTTTTCTATCTCTATCATATGTCTGTCTGTCTATCCATCTCTATTGTATATCTGTCTCTGTTTATCTATCATCTATCTATCCATCTCTATCGTCTATCTATCTATCATCTATCTATCTATCTATCTATCTATCTATCTATCTATCTATCTATCTATCTATCTATCACATGTCTGTCTATATCCAGCCATCTATCTATCCGTCTCTATCGTCTATCGATCTATCGATCTATCGATCTATCTATCTATCTATCTATCTATCTATCTATCTATCTATCTATCTATCTTTATCTCTCTATCACATACTGTATCTCTGTCTATATCCATCCATCTATCCATCTCTATTGCATATCTATATCTATATCTCTATCTCTATCTATATCTATATCTATCTATCTATCTATCTATCTATCTATCTATCTATCTATCTCTATCGTATATCTCTATCTATCTATCTATCTATTATCTATCTATCTATCTATCTATCTATCTATCTATCTATCCATCAGTCCTAAAAGAGCCAGCGTTGCGTACCCCTGTCCTAAACCAAGCCAAGTCCAAAAACACTCAGGAATACCTGGAACCCGGCACCCAGACAAACCATCCATCGACAGGCACATAGACATCTCTATCGTATATCTATATCTATCTATCCATCCATCTCTATCGTCTATCTATCTATCTATCTATCTATCTATCTATCTATCTATCTATCACATGTCTGTCTATATCCAGCCATCTATCTATCCGTCTCTATCGTCTGTCTATCTATCTATCTATCTATCTATCTATCTATCTATCTATCTATCTATCTATCCATCTATCCATCTCTATTGTATATATCTATATCTATATCTATATCTATATCTATATCTATATCTATCTATCTCTATCGTATATCTCTATCTATCTATCTATCTATCTATCTATCTATCTATCTATCTATCTATCTATCTATCCATCAGTCCTAAAAGAGCCAGGGTTGCGTACCCCTGTCCTAAACCAAGCCAAGTCCAAAAACACTCAGGAATACTTGGAACCCGGCACCCAGACAAACCATCCATCGACAGGCACATAGACATAAACAATGTCTACATACCATACAAAAGAGAAAATTGGTGTCGTGAAGTGCACAAAATGAAGCTCAAGAGAAGCTGAGGACGCGCATGTATGGATGGGCTGAGCCCAAATGTAACGATGTATAATCTTTCTAGCTAATGGGTTTTCCACTGAAAGATGCCAAATGAAATCCAATTTGCATCATCAGTAAGGAAGCTCACGATACGCCAGCAAGATTGACAAGATCTAGAGATGTCCCTCAAGGTCCTTCAAAAATCCAGGCCGATGATCTTCAAATACCCGCGAGCACTCGGTTGTCTCATTCTGTGGGATAATGACTCCTTCAAAACGGTGTAGCTGCCAAAGAGACTTTCGACATGCCAAAAAAGCTCACTCTGACCTACACAAATGTACACACACCATTTACCACGGAAGGCAGGAGTCGAGCCGTTTCACCGTCCAAAAAAATACGAAAACAAACACGGGCGCCAGAGCAGAATTCATGATAGGTTTGCTTTGATCGCCGAAGGACTTTTAGCATCGTATTAACTCACACACACACACACACACAAAGAAATGAAGCTTGTCCGTGATCTTTAAAAGCAAACGCAGTGTGGATTGTCGTTATTTCAAGATTGGGAGGGGTGGGGGTGGAGGAGGAAGGAATTTTCTGGAAAGGAAAACTCTGTTTTTTTCCCCCCACTGCGGCAACATTGCAAGCAGTTATTTATTAATTTATTAATCTGGCTTCCCCGCAGACTTTGCTTGTCGGAAGGTCGCAAAAGGAGAAATCCGTGATCCCTGGGATGCTGTGACCGTCGTAAATAGGAGCCAGTCGGCCAGCGGCCAAATTTTGATCACACGACCATGGGGAGGCTGCAACGGTCGTAAGTGGGGAAAAACGGTCGTAAGTTGCTTTTCCCCCCAGCTCCATTGTAACTCTGAATGGTCACTAAGCAGACTGTTTTAAGCCGAAGACTGCCTGTATACCTGTTACGCTTTCTGAATACTCTTCAAGGGTAGCACCACGTAGAGCGCATTGACCACTTGCAGGATATCACAGTCTGCTAAAAGGAGTTAGGGTAGAGGTCTTCAAACTTGGCCACTAAGACTTGAGGACTTCAACTCCCAGAATTCCTCAGCCAGCCCTGAGGGGGTTGGACTGGAAGACCTCTAAGGTCCTAATTAAGGGGAGAAGCAACCTGGAATTAAGGAGAAACTTCCTAACAGGGAGGACGGTTAACCAGTGGAACAGGAGTTGCCTCCACTGGTTCATCGCTGGAGGATTTGAAGAAGAGACCGGACAACCATTTGTCTGAAATGGTATGGGGTCTCCTGCTTGAGCGGGGGGGGGGGGGTTGGACTAGAAGACCTCCGAGGTCCCTTCCGACTCTCTCCTGGTTGATTGAAGTCAACGAGACCTTTCCTTTTCCCTCCCCACCCCTGGATTGCGACCGTTCCTCACTGCCATTTGATGCTGATGAACCACGTCCGATGCGGACCTATTTCTAGCCGCCTTGGTGCCAAAAAAACTCAAAAGGATTATTACTCCCGGCATTTGCGCCGTCTGAAAACGGTCTTCCTGTGCCCGGTTATTTTATTGCTTTTCCTCAACCCGCCCCAGGATGGCAGACACCGGTCAGCCAACTGCCTGCTAACCAATATATTTCACCAAGCGTAGGCAAGATTATTATGTTGAGGAGCCACGTGGCTCTGACGGAAGAAGAGGAACATTCCCGGAATGTCAAATAAATGTTTCGGCCGGTCTGCTGAAAAGGGTTGAGGCTGCTATGCGCACAACGCCTAGTGCGTGCGTCGGGTTTAATTGCGTTACGTGTGCACCAGTGGAGAACACCTGGCGCCCTCTTCACAAGGAGCAGCACAAAAGCCACAACCGATTTCTTTCTTTCACTCCTTCGTTTCTCCAGTTCATTCCTTCTCTAAGGTTGACCCTTAGGGACCACGTAGACAGACCTTCCCCGTGGCAACGTGTGCTAGCCGGGCTCTTCAATTTGGTGTGCAGGCTTGACTAAATCTTCCATGCTGCAACTTAACCAGTGTTTTTTATCCTTCGTGATTGACATAAGGTTCCCATTTCTCCACCATGGTACAAGGACTCTTATCTCAGGCAGATGACGACGACGATGATGATGATAATAATAATAGTAATAGTAATAATAATAATAGTTGGAAGGGACCTTGGAGGTCATCTAGTCCAACCCCCTGCTCAGGCAGGAAACCCTATACCATTTCAGACAAATGGCTGTCCAGTCTCTTCTTAAAAACCTCCAGTGTTGGAGCATTCACAGCTTCTGGAGGCAGGTAGTTCCACTGGTTAATTGTTCTAACTGTCAGGAAGTTTCTCCTTATTTCTAGGTTGCTTGTCTCCTTGATGAGTTTCCGTCCATTGCTTCTTGTTCTGCCTTTGGCGCTTTGGAGAATAGCTTGACTCCCTCTTCTTTGGGGCAGCCCCTGAGATATTGGAACACTGCTATCATGTCACCCCTCACCGTTCTCTTCATTAAACCAGACATAACCAATTCCAGCCACCGTCCCTGATATGTTTTATCCTCCGGTCCCCTGATCATCTTTGTTGCTCTTCTCTGCCCTCTTTCTAGAGTCTCAACACCTTTTTTACATCCTGGTGGCCAAAACTGGATGCAGGATTCCAAATGTGCCCTTACCAAGAGGTATTAACACTTCACGTGTTTGGACTAGATTGGACTAGAACAGGGGTAGGCAACCTTGGCTCTTTTATGACTGGTGGACTTCAACTCCCAGAATTTCTGAGCCAGCCATGCTGAGGGGAAAGGGAGAGGTTTCCATGCTGAGCCATGCTTGCTGAGGAATTCTGGGAGTTGAAGTCCACGAGTCATAAAAGAGCCGAGGTTGCCTACCCCTGGACTAGAAGACCTCCAAACTCCATTCCAGCCCTAGGATTCTATGATTTAATTCATTATCTCCCTCCCTCCTTCTCTCCTTCTCTATGATCTACCTCATTATCCCTAGTTTGGTTATTTTAGAGGAGTTGGGGGTGGGAAGTAAAAGAGATGTTACACGTCCAGGAATCTTCTAGCTGAAAGGAGAACCATATACCTTTTGAGGGATATTTCTAAAGCTTCCACCACCACCACCTTTTTGTTTTCACCTACATGTTCAAGCTGGGAAGACCAAACCTCCGGTCCCAGTGACCAACCCAGACTGTGATTGCGCAACATTATCCTGAGACACGGCATATTGGCCTTCATTCGTGACACATCATTCAGGGTTAAAAATCCATCTCCGTTGCTGCTGATTGCACGTCAACCGGTCAACAGTTAGGAAGAGAAACACAGATTTTTAAAAGTCCACTCGGGGCTCGGGGCCCAGGATTAAATAGCCCCCAAAGTTGACAAGAGTGCAAAAGAGGCAAAACCTCCAAACAATTAAAACGGTTTCAGACATGGATGACGAAAAGAAAATTATTCGTTGCGGGGCGGAAGACGCAAGTGGGGGAGATGAAAAGCAAACGGTGTTGTGTTAAGTTCCCCCATCTTCCATCTCCCTCAGCTAAAGTATTTGCAAGGCCTAGCAGCCCCTGATGGCTTTGCAGCTAAGAAGTCCTAATGTCTCCGAATAATTGACATTCTGCTTGGGGAAGACAGAAGAGGCTTCATTTGCAGGCTTGTAAAGCCCAAACCTGTTTATCAGGAAATCGGCTTAGCTTGCAGCCGGCGCTTCAGCGTTTGGCTGGGCTGTTTATTAATCATAACTGGCAGCAAATGATAAACCATTTGCTACCAGCCACTACTAAACTTTTCTCCACTCCGGATCAATAATAAATTACATTGTTTGCAGCCAAAGGGGGCTCGGAAAGACAACCTCGAAGCAGCGAGAATGCAACGGAAAGGGGGTGGGGGGGAAAGGGATGGCATTTGCAATCAAGTTAGAAGGAAAGAGATGTGAGGATAGATTAGCCAAGTGACAGAATAACAGAATTGGAAGGGACCTAGGAGGTCTTCTAGTCCAACCCCCCTGCTCATGCAGGAAACCCTATTCCATTTCAGACAAACGGCTGTCCAGTGTTTTCTTGGAAACCTCCAGGGTTGGAGCACCCACAACTTCAGGAAGTTAATTATTCTTCCTATCAGGAATTTCCTTCTTAGTTCTAGGTTGCTTCTCTCCTTGATTAGTTTCCATCCGTTGCTTCTTCTCCTGACTTCAGGTGCTTTGGAGAACAGCTTGACTCCCTCTTCTTTGGGGCATCCCCTGAGATACTGGAACCCTGCTATCATGTCACCCCTCATCCTTCTCTTCATTAAACTAGACATATTCAATTCCTGCAACCGTTCTTCATATGTTTTAGCCTTCAGCCCCACCCACCCCGCAATCATCTTTGTGGCTCTTCTCTGCACTCTTTCCAGAATCTCAACATCTTTTTTACATCCTGGTGACCAAAACTGGACGCCGTATTCCAAGCGTGGCCTTACCAAGGCCTTGTAAAGCGGTATTAACACTTCACCTGATCTTGATTCTATCGCTCTTTTAATGCAGCCTAGCACCGTGTTGGCTTGTAAAATGTTAACACTCGGCTTGTCATTCTACAGAAAGAAAAAAAAGTCAGGCAGGTATTTAATGTCAATGCATTTAGGTTGTCTTTAAGAAATGTAGAGGATGCATTGATTTTTGGCATCCAAACTTTAAAAACTTTGCACACCCGTCTCAATCCTGATGCTTTCCCAGGATCTTGGACTACAAGTCTCATAAACCCTACCCAACATGATGATGGGAGCGCTAATGTATCTGAAGTGTTTGTGACCCCCAGTCAGTACCCATGAGGGGTCAGATTTTTTTTTTCAAAGTTGGCAATGTTACAAGTGTATGTGGACTTCAACTCCCAGAATTCCCCAGCCAGCCTACTTTAAGATGATGAACTTCAACTCCCAGAATTCCCCAACTAGCATGCTTTAAGATGATGGACTTCTACTCCCAGAATTCCCCAGCCAGCCTAGTTTAAGATGATGGACTTCAACTCCCAGAATTCCCCAACTAGCATGCTTTAAGACGATGGGCTTCAACTCCCAGAATTCCCCAGCCAGCCTGCTTTAAGATGGGTGGACTTCAACTCCCAGAATTCCCTAGCCAGCATTAAAGTTCTTCAAAACAGGATACATAAAGATCCTTTATATAAGGAACAATATAAAGGCATATGGCCTAGAGCAGGGGTAGGCAACCTTGGCTCTTTTATGACTGGTGGACTTCAACTCCCAGAATTCCTGAGCCAGCATGGGGGAACTATGGCCCCTACTGGTTGACTTCAACTCCCAGAATTCCTGAGCCAGCATGAGGGAACTGTGGCTTGTGGACTTCAACTCCCAGAATTCCTGAGCCAGCATGTGGGAACTATGGCCCCTTCATGACTTGTGGACTTCAACTCCCAGAATTCCTGAGCCAGCATGGCTCAGCTTGGAAACCTCTCCCTTTCCCCCTCAGCCTGGCTGGCTCAGGAATTCTGGGAGTTGAAGTCCACGAGTCGTAAAAGAGGCAAGGTTGCCTACGTCTGGCCTAGAGCAAGATTGGGCAACTTTAGGCCAGAAGTGGGAATTCTGGGACTTGAAGTCCACAGATCGTAAAGTTGCCACAGCTGCTCACAGAGTTTGTACTGAACCCATCACGGCTGTACAAGACCTCCCAATTCCTGTTGATGGTTTGCTGACTGACGGAAGGATCCGTCAGCATTTGGCATTTTACGCTCATTCTCTAGCAGTCTTGTCTTCTATGTCTTTTGACTATGTTTGCTGCTTTCATGGTTTTAATCGTGGATGCTACTGTTTTAATTCTGGCATTCTGCCCAGAGTCATGCTGAGCGAGATGGGAGCCCATGTATTAAGCATGCTTAATACATATGTGGCATTTGAATATGTAAAGAGAAGTAATGATTGGTGAAAGCCATTTACTTGCATCTTATCGAGCACCTATCTCTGCTCAGAAAGTCGTGAGTATCATTATGAGGTTTAGAGTGGATTGGCATTTTTATACAGCTGTCAAATCTTTCGCAAGGACCTGGGATAGGCCGATGTTCTTCGATGGTCATCATCACCATCGTCAAAATAAATTAACGAAAAAGACACCTTCTGAAGCACAAACACACACACACACACACACACACACACGCACCCTGACAATATGAAATTAAATGCTGAAAGCTAAAGAAAAACATTCAAATCTGGACAAATGGGTTCTGAAGAAGGCATAAAAGAATCTAGGGGGCCTCTTGCCCTCTGACTTTTCTTCAAATATTGTCCCCACCTCCTTAAGCCCATGTATGCAACCATGAGGGCTAGCCACTTGATATTTTCTCACTTTCTAATGGAATGCAAAGGGTTTGAGATACTGAAGGATACCATCTCAAACTACACGGTTTTGCAATACACAGCCCATAGATACACCAAAAAGAAAAGGAACATCCAGACAAGGCCAGAAAAAATGTTAGATTTATACATTTATATTGTAATTGTGTATTTTATATCTATCTATCTATCTATCTATCTGTCTGTCTGTCTGTCTGTCTGTCTGTCTGTCTGTCTGTCTGAATGTCTATCTATCTATCTATCTATCTATCTATCTATCTATCTATCTATCTATCTATCTATCTATCATCTATCTATCCTCTCTTACCATCTCTCTATCCTCTCTTACTATCTATCTTTATCTCTCTTCATCTCTTTCTTTCTCTCTTTCTCTCTCTATCTCTATGTCTGTCTGTCTGTGTATTTATCTATCTATCTATCTATCTATCTATCTATCTATCTATCTATCTATCTATCTATCTATATCTCACACTATGTCTATATATCTATCTATCTCTGTATCTATCTATCTGTCTATCTATATCTATATCTATCTATCACTCTCTCTCTCTCTGTCTCCACCTATCCATCCCTCCATCCATCCATTACCTGTCTGTCTGTCTATACATACACACATACATTGTCTATCTCTATCTCTCTATCGGAGAAAGGAAGCAGAGCGGGTACCTCAGAAGCGGATGGAAGATGACCGTGATATTCCGAGCTCCTGGTTTGCAGACAAACTTTGTCCCACCACCTTCGATTAAATTGTCGTCAGGGTCTCCTTAAAAGGATGAAAATACATTAGAAACGGCTGATTTGCAGGCAATTTCTGATGACTTTAGGGGTTGTTTTTTTTAAAAAAAAAGCTCCTTTGGGGGACATGCATAAATAAATGGGTTAATCTGGTGTATTGCCAGGTCTACAAATCCCCCGGCAACCTGGCCAGATTACAAGCTAGTTTAGGATTCTGCTCCAAGGCAAAAAAAACAACAACCCACAACATGACAATCTCACACAAGTAAACTTTGCTTAACCTAATTTCATTTGGGCCCAAGTGAATTTTAGCCAATATAAGGACAGGTGGGAGTTGTTTTGCCGAGGGAGGTCTTCATGGAATTTGGGGGGGGGGGGGTTTCATATGAGTGGTTTTAGAAAAGTCTACTACGTAGTGACATCATCAGCCTATCTTCCCATCCCCAATTTACCTGGTTGTTGTTGTTTTTTTGAAAAACAAACACAATTTGAAGGAACACTACTAAGCTGTCTATGGCCAAGTTTTAAAAATTCTAAGAAAATTGAAGATATTTGGAGGAGGAGGAGGAGGAGGAGGAGGAGGAGGACTGTAGGGTCCTTGGTGCTCTCTGAGCTTGGTGGATTTCATGCAGACATTTCATCACCCAACTAGGTAACATCATCAGCAATAGAAGAGAGTGGGGTTTGTGGGGAGGAGGAGGAGGAGGAGGAGGAGGAGGAAGAGGTGGTGGTGAAGGAGAAGGAGGACTATGAAGTCCTTGGTGCTCTCCGAGCTTGGTTGTTTTCTTGCGGATGTTTCATGACCCAACTAGGCAACATCATCAGTGCTAGAAGAGAGTGGGATTTGTGGGGGGGAGGAGGAGGAGGAGGAAGAGGAAGAAGAAAAGGAGGAGGAGGACTGTGGGGTCCTTGGTGCTTTCTGAGCTTGGTGGTTTCCTTGCAGATGTTTCATGACCCAACTAGGGAACATCATCAGTGCTAGAAGAGAGTGGGGTTTGTGGGGAGGAGGAGGAGGAACACGAAGAAGAAGGAGGAGGAGGAGGACAGTGGGGGTCCTTGGTGCTCTCTGAGCTTGGTGGTTTTCTTGAGACATTTCCTGACCCAACTAGGTAACATCATCAGTGCTAGGAGGGGAGTGGGGTTTGTGGGGAGAAGGAGGAAGGAGAAGGAACAGGAAGAAGAAGAAGAAGAAGAAGAAGAAGAAGAAGAAGAAGAAGAAGAAGAAGAAGAAGAAGAAGAAGAAGAAGAAGAAGAGGAGGAGGAGGAGGAGGAGGAGGAGGAGGAGGAGGAGGAGGAGGAGGAGGAGGAGGAGGAGAAGGAGACTGTGGGGTCCTTGGTGCTCTCTGAGCTTGGTGGTTTTCTTGTAGACATTTCATGACCCAACAAGGTAACATCATTGTACTAGAAGGGAGTGGGGTTTGGAGTGGAGAAGGAAAAAGAGGAGGAGGAGGAGGAGATGAGGAAGGTGGCAGGAGGAAGAGGAGGAGGGGAAGGAGGAGGAGGAAGAAGAAGAAGAATAACAGATCAAGTGTACTTTGTTTGGTTTGGTTTTTAACGGCCAAATAAGCCAATTTGGCAGTCAATACAGAACGGAAGCCTCCTCTTGCCCAGGCAGAGCCAGTTTTCATTTTCCGTAAAGTCTTCCAGAGGTATGGAGAAGCAACTTAACGGTGACCTCTCCTGTTTGTTTGGTTTTGTTTTTTAAAAAAAATAAAAAATAAATAAATCAGGCTGTAATTACAGATATCCACGTCTCACAATTAAGCCCCTAAGAAAGCCTGGGCAACAATTCCGCTCCCTAATAAAGTAAAGTACACACAACAGAAACTCAATAGGAACCGGTGGGGGTGGGTGGGGGAAAATATGTTTTGTTAGAAAACAATTATCGATTCTCAGCGTGCGATGGGAAGCACGTCTCCCAGCCCGATTCACCTTCATTTAAGCCTCCGGTGCAGAAATACACCGAGAAATATAAAGGAGACGAGCCCGTCTTCCTATACTGACTCATCCCGTATCAATCAATATTATCGGGAGGGATCGATTTTACCACCAAGAACCAGTCTAACCCCCCCTTTTATAATTGAATAACCCTCCTTTCCCGGGAATGCTATTGATGGAGAGCTGCCAAATTGACCTGTCCAAATATATTACGTAGCAGCCATTTCCGCCGTCTCAGTCACGTAACTGCAATTTTTAGGCTTTGGGGGCGATTTCTGGCGAAGAACAGCAATTGGGAAGAATGGATTTGTTTCACTGCCACGCCGCTGCCTTAACAATGTCGGTGATCTGCTTAACGACCGCCTTGGAAAAAAAGTCAACAAACATGTCCGGTCACTTGAGCACCGAGAGTAACAAACACAATGAATTTACAACTGGATTTCTACTCGCGATCGTGGTCGTAAATCGAGGAATATCTATGTTTGGGGGGTCTTTCTCCTCAAAAGAAAGCCTCTGAGGCTGCTTTTCGATGAAAAACAAAAAACAAAATCCAGACTTCACTTCCACATTCTGCAATGAACCAAATTCTTTTTCTTCTACAGCAGACATTCTCCTCAAATGCACTCAGGAAATCAAATCCCCAATCTTAGATCTACAATATAATCTCCAATCTAGGCCCGACAATATAATCCCCAATCTAGGGTTTACAATATAATCCCCAATCTAGGGCCGACAATATAATCCCCAATCTAGGGTTTACAATATAATCCCCAATCTAGGGCCTACAATATAATCCCCAATCTAGGGCTGTCAATATAATCCTCAATCTAGGGCCTACAATATAATCTCCAATCTTGGGCCTACAATATAATCCCCAATCTAAACCCTACAATGTAATCCCCAATCTAGGCCCAATAATATAATCCCCAATCTAGGCCTGTCAATATAATCCTCAATCTAGGCCTGTCAATATAATCCTCAAACTTGGGCCTACAATATAATCCCCAATCTAGGGTTTACAAAATAATCCCCAATCTAGGGTTTACAAAATAATCCCCAATCTAGGGTTTACAATGTAATTCCCACTCTAGGGTTTACAATGTAATTCCCACTCTAGGGTTTACAATATAATCCCCAATCTAGGGTTTACAAAATAATCCCCAATCTAAGGTTTACAAAATAATCCCCAATCTAGGCCCGACAATATAATCCCCACTCTAGGGTTTACAATATAATCCCCAATCTATCCCCAATCTAGGCGTGACAATATAATCCCCAATCTTGGGCCCACAATATAATCCCCAATCTAGGCCCGACAATATAATCCCCAATCTAGAGTTTACAAAATCATCCCCAATCTAGGCCCGACAATATAATCACCAATCTAAGGCCTACAATGTAAACCCTACAATAACTGCTGGTGAGATTAGTAGTATGATTTTAAATATTTGGAAATAAGGATTACAGGTAGTCCTCAAGTTACAACCACAACGGAGCCCCAAATTTCTGTGGCTAAGCAAGCGAGACAGTTCTAAAGGGAGCCGTGCCCCATTTTATGACATTTTCTGCTACAGTTGTTAAACGAATCACTAAAGTTGTGAAGTAAATCATGCAGTTGTTAATTTGGCTTCCCCAGATAAATTTTGATATACGGAAGCCAGCTGGGAAGGATGGTCACTTGAACCCAGGACAGTGCAATGATCATAAATACATGCCAGTTTTCAAACACCTGAATTTTGATCATGGGGATGCTGCAAGGTTTCTAAGTGCAAAACCTGGTTGTAAATCACTTTTTCCCGTATCATTGTAACTCTGAACGGTCACTAAACAAAGGGTTGTTAAGTAGAGGACCCCGTGTGTTTAGATACAGCATCGCATGTTCTAATTCATTTATTTATTTCAACCATCACCCCTTCAAACAAAGCCAACGTTTTATCATGCACAGATTGGCTTCTGAAATATAATTTTATAGTTGGCTATTTGGTCAACTGGCAGTTATCTTCTCTCCAGATAGGCCATTGTTTCGGATTCTCTACGTCCTGAATGCTGGGACCGGCTGTTTAATATTTTAAAGTCACTCCCATCTGTTTCAGGAGCTGAAAAAAAAAATATATAATTGAAGAATAGCCGTGCCTGCCTTCATTTCTGTAAGGTTGCCGGGTCAATTTCGTGGCCATTTATCATCTGATAAGTGAGATATATCACGCATCAAACATAATCAAATATATATTATATATAATATAATCAAATGCATCGATATATACGCCGGCCCAAGCACGCAAACCTCTTTTCAGATCCATAATCGGGTTTAAAAAAATGTAAACTTTTCTTCCAAGTCAGGATGATGAATGAGTTTGTCACATCTCGTCTTTATTGCTTCGGGCTGGCTCCTGGAAAAAATCCCCGGTGCACCAAAATGTTTAAATGCAGAGGGAGGCCGCGGCACACGGCGTGGTGGTGGTACAAGCCTCGATTCCAACACAAACTCCAGAGGGAGGATGTTGCAAGGCTGTTTATCTTGATGTGAAATGAACATAATGCACAAAATAGGGAAACGTTACACGCTTTTATATCAGGAAACATTTGTCATATTCTGGTTTGCACTGCCGAATATAAGAAAAGGCTGCATTTTTTCCCCCAAACCCTGATTTTTCAGAATGCACAGTACCGTGCATGAACTATGCACTGTTTCTTCCCCTCTCGTTTCTGCGAAATGTGTGACTTTTGCAGGATATCCTCTGAAAATCAGTGTGGATCCGTCCTTCGGAGCAGTGTTCCTCAACCTTGGGAAACTTTAAGATGTGTGGACTTCGACTCCCAGAATTCCCCAGCCCAGGGGTCGGCAACCTTAAACACTCAAAGAGCCATTTGGACCCGTTTCCCACAGAAAAAAAAAACACACTGGGAGCCACAAAACCCTGTTGACATCTAAAATGAAGATAACACTGCATATATCGTTTTTTACCTTTATGCTATATATAAAAAAAACTATAGCGTGTTGCATTTATGAAATTGGTGAACTGCTACAGAGAAAACACATTTATTTCTGCACGCAACAAAAACATTTTGAACTCTGAAAAAAAAAAGACGCTGGGTTGAAGGTTATTTTCAAATAAAATACTCAATGTCTAATTGAGTCCTCCTCGTATTTATGAAGTAAAAAGCCGAACTTACGGTAATTAAATTCAATTAGTAGTGAAAGGAAAGGAATCTGCCCACGTAGCATTAAATGTTCTGTTTTCTTCTGAAACTTTTGTTTTCTTGGATTTATCCGTGGCTGGCCTACCAGGGGCCGAAAAGCACAATAAATCTCGTTCCGGCGGGTGTCGCACATTGCCAGTTGTGACGCAGTTCGTCCAACAGCAGAGGGATGAAAGAGCCACATGTGGCCCCGGAGCCGCGGGTTGCCGACCCCTGCCCCAGCCGGTTACAGCAAGGTTTCCCAACCTTGGGAAACTTTAAGATGTGTGGACTTCAATTCCCAGAATCCCCCAGCCAGTTGAAATCCATATATTGTAAAGTTGCCAAGGTTGAGGAAAAAAAACTCTACGGGTAGTGCTCGATGTACGACTACAATTGAGCCCCAAATTTCTGTTGCTAAGCAAGATATTTGTTAAGTGAGTTTTGCCCCCATTTTACAACCTTTCTGGCCACAGTCGTTAAGTGAGTCACTGCAGAAGTTAAGTTAGTAACTCGGCTGTAAAGCGAATCCAGCTTCCCCATGGGCTTTGCTTGTCAGAAGGTCACAAAAGGGGATCACGTGACCCCGGGATGCTGCAACCGTCGTAACTGTGAGTCACTTGCCAAGCGTCTGGATTTTGACCGTGACCGTGGGGATGCTGCAAACGGTCGTAAGTGTGAAAAACAGTCATAAGTCACTTTTTTCGGGGCCGTTGTAACTTCGAACGGTCACTAGGTGCAGTGTTGTAAGTCGAGGACTACTTGTACTGGAGGGAAGGTAGACCCGTAGTTAATCCTAAATATCAGGGTAAAAAAGATTATTTCCAGTCATTTCGAGAGGAATGACTGACTTTTATGTACAAGGAGACTTTGAAGTGCGACCATGTTTAATTTTACGACAAGGTCCAAATTAAGATTGTTTTTTTTAATGGTCCTCCTCCATCAACTCCACTCTTATTTTTCTTGCTGGCTGAAAATCTTTGAAGCTCAACATCTCTGACTATGTTGCTAAGAACCGTCCTTCTTCAATTACAGGCGGTCCTCGGCTTACAACAGTTCATTTAGCGACCATTCGAATTTACAACAAGACTGTTGCAATTCCTTGCCAGCCCGTGGATCCGGCAGCTGGGTCTGAGGAGTCAGAGGAGAAGGAGGGGCCCGGAGTGACATCAGAGTCAGAGGAAGGCTCCGAGGAGCTCCGAGACTCACAGTCGGACGAGGAGCCTGGCCCCTCTACTTGCGCTCAGGCTGAGACACAGCTGTGCTGGGAGCCCGAGTTGGACAGCGACGAAGCACAGCTGGGAAATATCCAGGATGCACGAAAGCACCGGCAAGAGAAGCGAGCAGGACAGAGGAACGCAATGGGGCGGCTCCAAAGGCAAAGGAGAAGGCATGAGGAAGCCACGCCTGCGCTGCATTAGAAAAGGGAAGGTGTGGGAGGTGCTGGCTGCCAAGGGCAACCGTTCGTGTTGAGGATGGAGTTTCTGTGGACTGTGTTTGTTTGCCTTGGACACTGACTCAGGTCTGTGAGAATAAAAGGGGTTGTTTTCTTTCTGCGGTTCCTGCCTATTTCTTGGAAGAGGGGTTTCCTCCTTGTGAGCAGAACAGGGATTCACGTGGGCTGGGACAGAACAGGGACTGAAAAAAGTGACTTAGGACCGTTTTTCACAACTTCAACCGTTTTTCACACTTTCAACCATCCATCCCCATGGTCAACTGACTTGTATTTAGGATGGTCGCAGTGCCCCCTTTTGCGATCTTCCGAGAAGCAAAGCCCGCGGGGAAGACAGAGTCACTCAACGACCGGGTTTCTAACTTTAACAACTGCACTGATTCGCTGAACAACTGTGGCGAGAAAGGTCGCCAAACGCGCTTCCCAAAGGTCTCCCTTGGCCATAGAAATTTTGAGCTCCATTGTGGTCGTAAATCAAGGACCAACTGTACAACTGACCTTTCCCTCCACCATCTCAATTCACTGCAGATAGTCCTCTATTGACGCCTGGAAAAAGGGACGTATGACCGTTTTCCACTTACGACCGCTGCAGCGTCGCCACGATCACGTGACCAAACTCAGATGCTCGGCAAACCGGCTCTTATTTATGACGGTCGAGGTGTCCCCCAGGGTCATGTGATCACCCTTTGCAACAAAGTCAGCGGGGAAGCCCAGATTCATTTAGCAACTGTAAGGACTGCAGCGACAGGTCGTAAAATTGGGTGTGCTTCACTTAAAAACCACTTTGTTCGGTAATGGAAATTCTGCTCTTAAATTTGGTTGTAAGTCAAGGACTATCTGTAGGAGAGTCAGGGACTACTAAGGGCAGGAACTAAATTGGTTAGGTTTTTGGAGAATGAATAGGAATACAAAGGATTGTTAATGGCCAAAAGTGAAATATAACTGAGGGGTTGGGGAAATCAACCCTGGAATTCAGGAACAGGCTCTTTTTGAAATCGCCTTTAATCTATTTGCCGCCATCACACAAACCGGGTCAATAAAGCCCATTAAAAAAGGGCCTCTTCGTACAGAGATAATTTTAGGTAGACTAAATGTGGCAATTAAGGGATTGGAACAACAAAAAATAAAAATAAAAAATAGGCTCTAGAAAGAGTACAGAGAAGAGCAACAAAGATGATCAGGGGACTGGAGGCTAAAACATACAAAGAACGGTGGCTGGAATTGGGGATGTCTAGTTTAATGAAGAGAAGGACGAGGGGGGACAGGAGAGCCATCTTCCAATATCTCAGGGGCTGCCCCAAAGAAGAGGCAGTCAAGCTATTCTCCAAAGCCCCTGAAGGCAGGACAAGAAGCAACGGATGGAAACTAGTCAAGGAGAGAAGCAACCTGGAACTAAGGAGAAACTTCCTGACAGTTAGAACGATTAACCAGTGGAACAATCTGCCTCCAGAAGCCGTGAATGCTTCAACGCTGGAAGTTTTTAAGAAGAGACTGGACAGCCATTTGTCTGAAATGGTATAGGGTTTCCTGCCTGAGCCAGGGGATGGACTAGATGACCTCCAAGATCCCTTCCAACTTCTTCTTGTTTTATTATTATTATTATTATTACTATTATTATTATTATTATTATTATTATTATTATTATTATTATTATCATTATCATCATCATTACTATTATTATTTGCACCAGCTTCGGAGCCATTCAGAGGGAAATTTAATAAATTGGCTGTAAATTTGCCAGACGAGCTAAGAAAGCCTTCGTGGCCTTGCTCATCAATCTATCAATCAATCTATCTATCTATCTATCTATCTATCTATCTATCTATCTATCTATCTATCTATCTATCATCTATCTATCTATCTCCTGGAACCTCCGAGAAGAGAAAAATACTGCTAATTTATTTTCAGCGGTGATATCTCAATCAATCTGGAAGAAAAAAAAGGGGTGGGTGGGTGGGAGTGGGAAAACCAGGCGTAACTTATACGCACACAAAAGAAGTCGGAATTAATACGTTATCCAGTAACGCGTAGGCAGAATCTGGATAATAATAATAATACGGTTTTTTCTTCCCCCTC
Organism: Vipera ursinii; assembly: GCF_947247035.1. Taxonomy (NCBI): domain Eukaryota; kingdom Metazoa; phylum Chordata; class Lepidosauria; order Squamata; family Viperidae; genus Vipera; species Vipera ursinii. The sequence continues at coordinate 87,137,386 of NC_139515.1, read as the reverse complement.
CAGAGGGGTCCCTAAATGGATTGTCGACGCCAACCGAGCGCAAAAGCCACAATTCTGATTTGCAGTAGCAAGGATCAGATAGCGCCGGTCGTGAACTGTCAGATGGCGGCTATTCAACCTGTTCACTTGTAATTATCTCGTGATGGGCTTTCCCCACCTAATTTCGTGGCTTTATTTTCGCCGGAGACTCAAAGGTAGATTAGACATTTCCAAGCCTCCCGGGCGTTCACTCCCGAGCCGCCTCAGAAAACCTCCAGACCTGGTGTTAATTTGATTATCGCTTTAATCCTCGCATTTCAATGCAGACGTGGCTCTCCAGAAGACATAATAATAATAATAATAATAATAATAATAATAATAATAATAATAATAATAATAATGATGATGATGATGATGATGATGATGATGATGATGATGATGATGGATATTGGTCTGACAGCGCAGAGGGACAGACTTGTAAAAGAAAACATGAGCACCAAGAAGTGAAATGGGAACCTATCCAGATAAGGCAACAGCACTTAAGACTTATATACCGCTTACAAACTATTTTACAGCCCTCTCCAAGCAGTTTATAGAGTCAGCCTGTTGACCTCCAACCATCTGGGTCCTCATTTTATCCACCTGGGAGGGATGGAAGGCTGAGTCAACCTTGAGCCGGTCAGGATCGAACTCCTGGCTGTGGGCAGAGTTTGCCTGCAGTACTGCCTTCTAACCACTGCACTACCACAGCCCGCCTTCCTTCCTTCCTTCCTTCCTTCCTTCCTTCCTTCCTTCCTTCCTTCCTTCCTTCCTTCCTTCCCTCCCTCCTCTCCCTCCTTCCTTCCCTCTCCCCCTCCTTCCTTCCTTCCTTCCCTGCCTCCCTCCCTCCTTCCTTCCCTTCCCCGCCTCCTTTCCCTCCTTCCTTCTTTCTTTCTTTCCTTCCTTCAGACTTAGCAATAGCCCTTGAGACTTATATACCGCTTCACAGTGCTTTACAGCCCTTTCCAAGCGGTTTGCAAAGTCAGCATTTTGTCCCCCAACCATCTGGGTCCTCATTTGAGCGACCTCGGAAGGATGGACAGCTGAGTCAACCTTAAGCCTGTGAGATTTGAACTGCTGGCAGCGGGCAGAATTAGCCTGCCATATGGCACTCTAACCACTGTGCCAACATGGATAGATGTAACCGCGGGAACGTCGCCAGTTTTCATCACCACAAGGGTAGCCCCCGACTTAAAATATATATATATTCTCTTCTGTTGGTACATAGAGATAAGCAACATCTACCTACCGTTCAAACGAGACGGTCAAAGAGCTCAAAGGCCAGAATCAAAAGCCCAATCGAGAAGCTATCAATTCAGTAAACAAGAGCTTCATCCACTAAGAGTATCCCCACAAACACTGGCAGAGCGAGCCCCTTGTATATAAACAGAGATCAAAATCAAACCCCACTCTCTTCTAGCACTGATGATGTTGCCTAGTTGGGTCATGAAACGACTGCAAGGAAATAACCAAGCTCAGAGAGCACCAAGGACCCCACAGTCCTCCTCTTCCTCCTCCACCTCCCTTCAAGCCCTGATGATGTTCCCTAGTTGGGTCATGAAACGTCTGCAAGGAAATAACCAAGCTCAGAGAGCACCAAGGACCCCACAGTCCTCCTCCTCCATAAACCCATCGCTCTCTTCTGCCACTACTGATCTTACCTAGTTGGGTCGTGAAATCTCTCCAATAAGACCACCCAGCTCAGAGAGCCCCGAGGATCCTGCCGTTCAACATTCTCTTCTACTGACAGAGCTTTTGCCCCACTGCCTTTTTTCACACTTGATACACAATCTGCAAGTCAACAATAGCTTTTTATTTTTATTTTTACCCTGCTCGACAGACCAGTTCTGCCTCGCGTTTCCCCCCACTGCCCTGCCCTTTCTTTTCTAACCAAATGCCTAACTTTGCCCAGGCCCTCTTCTGCCAACCATCTCATCGGGTCTCCAGAAAGCATCACTTGCAAAGTGAGGAGACCATCCTCTCGCTAGAACTGATTGTATCCCGGGGTGCCAGGTTTTTCCCCCCTAATTGATCGGTCCGCTTAGTCGAGTTTGGGCCATCTGGCTTCCGGGAAGCCAACTTTTCTTTTTTTTTTTAGTCTTTTTTTTATTAAAAAGTTTTACAAAAACAAAGTTTTACAATATATCCCCAAATCCCCCCCACCCCAAACCCGCCCACTTCCCCCCCCCCACTTCCCAGAGCTAAATACAGGATTATAGTTATAATAATCATATTCCAAATAAAAATTATGCATAATATACAATTAACCAAATTCATAATGTGCTTTAACTCCCCTTTAACATAACTACAAACAACGTACCAATAACAATATCCCACTAAAATCTACTCATAAGCTAAATGGAACTTTTTAGTCCCATATTTGTTCTGAATATAATCTATCCATCTCCTCCAAACTGAAATATATCTTTCCTGTGAATGATCTTTCAAATAAGCAGAAATCTTAGACATTTCTGCAAGATTCGAAACTTTAAACCAACTTTTCAATTTGGTTTAAGGAGAATCAGCTTGCCTCTAGGAGAAGAGGACGGGGTGGTGGAGGAAATTGCGTGCGTTGGGAAAATGTCAACTCCCCGAAGGATTGGCGGGGAGAAATGCCAGGCCCCCGATATAAGGCAGCGTCCCGGCACCGTAATTGATATAATGAAACTTCATTCCGGATTCAGTCCTCCGGGAAGACCGCTCGAAAGAGTCAAAACGTTGTGTTGCTTTTTTAAATAAACAAACAAATAAATAAAAATGCAGTAAGGTCTTCCTGTTGGGAGTCACTGGATAATTCCTGGAAATGTTACAGCAAGATAATTTCACCCAGAGAAATGGTAACTCACTCTCTCCATGCATTCCCACAGCCACATTTTATACAGGCAGAGATGCACGCTACTAATGGCTTTCCCTCTACACACTACTTTTGTACTAAATATTCAACAAGGATATTTCCCCTTTCTGGAAAAATAAAAACCAGGTTCCAGGTCAAAGGGAAGAGTCAGTTTGGTCTAATGGGTTAAATAAGGCATCAGGCTAGAAAGCAGATGGATGGTGAGTTCTAGTCCTGCCTTAGGCATGAAAGCCAGCTGGGTGACTTTGGGCCAATCAGTAGGAGACGGTGAGTTCTAGTCCTGACTGAGGCTTGAAAGCCAGCTGGGTGACTTTGGGTCAATCACCAGGAGACGGTGAGTTCTAGTCCTGCCATGGCTATGAAAGCCAGCTGGGTGACTTTGGGCCAATCACCAGGAGACAGTGAGTTCTAGTCCCAACTGAGGCATGCAAGCCGGTTGGGTGACTCTGCGCCCATCACCAGGAGATAGTGAGTTCTAGTCATGCCTTAGGCATGCAAGCCGGCTGGATGACTCTGCACCCATCACCAGGGGACGATGAGTTCTAGTCCCACCTTGGGCATGCAAACTGGCAAGATGGCTTTGGGTTAATTATCAGGAGACGGTGAGTTCTAGTCCCGCTTTAGGCATGAAATCTGGCTGGGTGACTTTGGGTCAATCACCAGGAAATGATGAATACTAGTCTTACCTTAGCCAGGAAGGAAGGAAGGAAGGAAGGAAGGAAGGAAGGAAGGAAGGAAGGAAGGAAGGAAGGAAGGAAGGAAGGAAGGAAGGAAGGAAGGAAGGAAACACCTACAAGACTAGAATTCACATTCACAATAGAAACCCCACCCACCCTTTTTTGAAAGGCGTCACATGCAGAATATACACATAAAATGGGGTGGGGCTTCCGTTTCGCTGCTGTGGCCCCCATCTTGGACTTTTTTGAACCCGCTAGGTCAGTGGTAGGCCGCGACGGCAACTTCGCGACCTGCGGACGTCAACTCCCAGAATTCCCAGCTGGCTCAGGAATGCTGGGAATTGAAGTCCGCAGGTCACGAAGTTGCTGCGGTTCTCATCCCTGATCTAGGTTATCCGACCTACAGCAATTTTTTTCCAGAGCTGAACGATTCGCGGTGCGAGATCGTGTGGAACAAATTTTAATCTTCTTTTCATACGAGGTGAAGCGGTTCTATCCCGCCCCCCTCCCAACTTAAAAAGTGTAAAAGATGAGAAATCAGGGCTTGTCTATCCGACCCGGCCTTTTGTGTGGAATTTCTGTTTGTCTTTCTTTTCGAGAGCTGACCTTTTTCTCTTGAATATTTCAATCTGTGTCGCTGGTTGATATTTGCTGGGACCATCTGGTCTTCCAACTGCAGCCTGCCTTCACAATTACCTTCCTTTTTGTCCCTGTCGACGGGTTGGAATCGAGGGAGGAGATGCCCAACGTTGGGTTTCAGATCGCGAGTGGCCCTCGATTTACAACAGGTCATTTATAGTGTCTGTTCCAAGTTACAATAGCCCTTAAAAAAAAAAAAGCAACACAGGACCGTTCCTTCATACGTACAACTGTTGCAGCGTCCCCACGTTCACGTGATCGAAAGGACTCGGGTTCGTATTTATGATGGTCGGCAGAAATGGTTCGTGTTTGTGACGGTTGGCATAAATGGTTCATATCTGTGGCGGCTGCAGTGTGCCAGGAAATCATACAACCAAGTGCTGCAACACTGGAGGTTTTTAAGAACCTCTGAAATGCTAGAGGGTTTCCTGCCTGAGCAGGGGGCTGGACTAGATGATCTCTAAGGTCCCTTCCAACTTGATGATGATGATGATGATGATGATGATGATGATGATGATGATGATAATAATAATAATAATAATAATAATAATAATAAGAAGAAGAAGAAGAAGAAGAAGAAGAAGAAGTAGTAGTAGTTGGAAGGGACCTTGGAGGTCATCTAGTCCAACCCCCTGCTCAGGCAGGAAACCCTAGACCATTTCAGGCAAATGGCTGTCCAGTCTCTTCTTAAAAGCCTCCAGTGTTGGAGTATTTACCACTTCTGGAGGCAGGCGGTTCCACTGGTTAATTGTCCTCACTGTCAGGAAGTTTCTCCTTAGTTCCAGGTTGCTTCTCTCCTTGATGAGTTTCCATCCGTTGCTTCTTGTCCTGCCTTCAGGTGCTTTGGAGATTAGCTTGACTCCCTCTTCTTTGGGGGCAGCCCTTGAGAGATTGGAAGGCTGCTATCATGTCCCCCCTGGTCCTTCTCTTCATTCACTCTTACTATTATTGTTATTATTAAGTTTTGTGACAAGCAAAGTCAACGAGGAAGCCAGATTCACCAAACCACCGTCTTACTAATTTAACCACTGCAGCGATGTCTCTTAGCCACTGTGGCAAGAAAGGTCGTAAAATGGGGCAAAACTCAACTTAACCACCAATCTCGCTTAAGCAACAAAAATTTGGGGCATCGCTTGTGATAGTAGGACTACCTGTGCCATTTCAGACCAATGGCTGTCTGGTCTCTTCTTCAAAACTTCCAGTGTTGGGGCACCCTCAACTTCCGGTGGCGGGCTGTTCCACTGATCAATTGATCTCGCTTAGCCGCAGAAATTCCGGGCTGACTCGTGGTCGTATGCCGAGGACCGCTGGTGCTTCCACCTGATTTTTTTTTCCTTTCTCCGTCGAAGCCGAACAAATCTGTGTAGGGATGCTGCGGGCCTACAAATCCTGGATATGCCGTTGATATTTTAATTGAATCTATGAATATTTACGGTCGTTTGGGCCGCTCTTGAGCAGACAAGCACACACACAAAAAAAGTGAAATCATTCTGGTACGCAAATGGGATCCTAACACGCCACTTTCCCTCGGTCTCCGTTTACAAAACTGCAAGCCTTTTCAGCTCTTTTACTATTTATGCAATCCTTCCTGTTTATTTTTCAGCTGAGCAAGTGGTCTTGACTGGCAGGCAGCCTTCGCTTGAATTGAGGACACGGTCATTATGAAGAATATCATCCAAGTTGTGTTCTTCCCCCCCACACACACACACCTTGTGAAACCCAGGAGAGGGTGTGTGTGTGTGGGTGAGGGGAGGCGTAGCTTACATTTTTATATTTCCAAGTTAATTTCAACAGTATCCTAGTGCCTGGTATTTACAGCAAGCCCCGGGGGGAAGACATGCACAGGCAAAGAAAAAAAAGTTATTAGGTTTTTCATCATTTTCAAGCCGGGAGAAAGCTTCAGGAAAAGTTTTTTTTAAAAAAAAAAAAGAAGAAGAAAAAATTGAATTTTGAGATGTGATGGATTGCTGTGCCAGCTTTTTAAATTCTGTATTTTTTCTTCTTTTGTTGTCCTAACTAAATAATCAGGAAACAGGCACGCCTTGTAGCTTGAATGGGTAATGTTGATATGCCTTGCTCTCGTGGGCTGCAATTAGCGGTCACCGATTCTATCCAAAGGGAAACTGAGTCAGCGAAGATTCCTCTTCTTGGGAAAGAAAAAAAAGTCCCTCGTTTATGTCGGCCAACGTAGCAACTTCATATAACTTCGGAGGCAGGCAGCCTTCCCTGCCATGGATCACACTATCACCAAAAAATGGAAGTTTTAACAAAAATTCCAGTTCACAGGTCTAGTGGTGAAGGCACAAGGCTAGCAACCAGGAGACGGTGAATTCTAGTCCTGCCTAGGACACAAAAGCTGGCTGGGTGTCTTTGGGCCAATCACCAGGAGACGGCGAGTTCTAGTCCCGCCTCAGCGGATGATTGACGGCTGGGTGGCTTTGGACCAATCACTGGGTGGTGGTGAGTTCTATTCCCACTTTGCACCCAAAAGCCGGCTGGGTGACTTTGGGCCAATCAGCAGGAGACACAGAGTTCTAGTCCCGTCTTCCACATAAAAGCCAATTGGGTGACTTTGGGCCAATCACCAGGAGAGGGTGTGTTCTAGTCCCGCTTCGCATATGGAAACTAACTCGGTTACTTTGGGCCAAACATCAGGGAACTGTGAGTTCTAGTTTCATCTTAGGCATGACCGTCCGCTGGGTGATTTTGGACCAATCACCAGGAGATGGTGAGTTCTAGTCCCGCCTTAGGCCTGAAAGCTGACCGGGTGATTGGGGGCCAGTCCCTTCCCCTCCTTTCAGCACAATCCACCTCGCAAGGTTGTTGTTGTGGAGTAAACGGAGGAGGAAAGAGTATGTATTTTCGCCACCTTGAGTTAGTTATAAAGTAAGAAAGACGGGATAAAGAGATGCAAATAAATGCGGAAGGATCTAGCTGCATGTGATCTGTGCATTTATTGATTCAGTTTTCATTCTGAACCGGCTAATTTCCAGGGAAGCCCGTCAAAAGTTTAAATCATCGCTCCACTCCCTAAAAAAGCAGCTCTTCTCTAGTGTGATGGACAGAGAGCTGTTTCAACAGCCCGCCAGATAAAACCCACTTAAAATAATCTTGATAAAACTGTAGGCTCACCTTCCGGTTACCAAAGCATCCCTGTCAGGCCTTAGGCAGGCCCTGTTACCAGGCCAGAAGAGGTTAAAAATAAAATAAAGTAAAGTAAAATAAAAGCATTAACTCATCCATCAGAGCAGCTGGCACTTGCTTTGCATGCCAGTCTGTAATGACATATTGATTCTTTCTTTGATGAAAAGAGGCGGGGAGAGAGAGAGAGAGAGAGAGAGAGAGAGAGAAGAGAGGCAGAGAGAGAGAAAGAGAGAAAGAGAGAAAGAGAGAAAGAGAGAAAGAGAGAAAGAGAGAAAGAGAGAAAGAGAGAGGGAGAGAGAGAAGCGGAGACAGAAAGAGGGGCAGAGAGAGAGAAAGAGAAAGAAAGTAAGAGAGAGAAACAGAAAGAGAGAGAGGCAGAGAGAGAGAAAGAGAGAGAGGTGGAGGGAGGGAGGGAGAGAGAAAAGAGAGGCAGAGAGAGAGAGAGACGGGGAGAGAAAGAGAGAAACAGAAAGAAAGAGAGAGAGGCAGAGAGAGAAAGAGAGAGAAAAAAGAGAGGCAGAGAGAGAGAAAGAGAGAGAGGGGGCGGAGAGAGAGAAAAAGAGAGAGAGAGAGAGAGAGAGAGAGAGATGGGGAGAGAAAGAGAGAGGCAGAGAGAGAGAAAGAGAGAAACAGAGAGAGAGGCAGAGAGAGAGAGAAAGAGAAAGAAAGAGAAGGAGAGAGGCAGAGAGAGAGAAAGAGAGGCAGAGAGAGAGAAAGAGAAGGAGAGAAAGAAAGAGAAGGAGAGAGAAAGAGAGGCGGAGAGAGAGGGGGTGCAGAGAGAGAGAAAAAGAAAAAGAGAGAGAGACGGGGCGAGAGAGAGAGAGAAAGAGGCAGAGAGGCAGAGATACAGAAAGAAAGAGAGGCTGAGAGAAAGAGAGGCAGACAGAGACAGAGAGAGAGAGAGAGAGAGAGAGAGAGAGAGAGAGAGAGAGAGAGGACACAATTCACTGTAAAAAGAATAAAAGTTTGCAACAGTCTGTTGAAAGACGGGAGGTCACGATGTGGGGAGGCCGCCCCCCCTCCAATTTTGGCAAACCTTGGCGCTGGGAAGCAGAAGGAAGCATCCAGAGGTCTCCGACACGACGTTTTAAACATTCCGTGTGACCATCTGTCACCGAGAAAGTGGCGGAACGGAATGAGCAATTAATGGAGCCCTTTTTGAAAGGGGAGCCGGCGGCTGCCAGGAGGCGCCAGGCCAAAGCGCTGGCAAAGCCAGGCGGCTCTGAGGCGGGAGCGGGGCAGACAGGAGGGCTCCACCTGGCCAGGTAAGACAGGAAAAGCAACCCTCCGACGTTCCAGAGGGAAATACCCACACGCCTTTTTTTAAAAATAAGCTGAAACGGGGGTAGTCTTTCTAAAACCAGGTTTGCGGTAGTTGAGGGGCTGCCGCAAAGAAGAGACGGGGGGGTGGTCAACTTATTCTCCAAAGCCCCCGAAGGCAGGACGAGAAGCAACGGGGGGGGGGGGGAAACTAACCCAAGACAGAAGCAACCTGGAATTAAGGAGGAATTTCCTGACGGTGAGAACAATTAACCAGCGGAACCACCTGCCTCCAGAAGCTGTGAATGCTCCAACGCTGGAAGTTTTTAAGAAGAGACTGGACAGCCATTTGTCCGAAGTGGTAGGGTTTCCTGCCCGAGCAGGGGGTTGGACTAGAAGACCTCCAAGGCGCCTTCCAACTTATTACCATTATCACCACCACCACCATTATTATTGTTGTTGTTGTTGTTGTTATTATTATTATTAATTATTATTATTATTATTATTATTATTATTATTATTATTATTATTATTATTATTATTATTATTATTATTATTATTATTATCTTCTGCCTGAGATAAGAGTCCTTGTAAAATGGCAGAGAAGCAACCTGGAATTAAGGAAAAACTTCCTGACCATGAGGACAGTTAACCAGGGGAACAGCTTGCCACCAGAAATTCTGGGCGCTCCGTCGCTGAGGTCTTTAAGGAGAGACTTTGGAAAGCCACTTGTCTGTAATGGTATGGGGTCTCCTGCTTGAGCAGGGGGTTGGACTAGAAGACCTCCAAGGTCCCTTCCAACTTATCATCGTCATCGTCGTCATCATCATCATCATCATTATTATTATTACATTATTATTATTACATCATCATCATCATCATCATCATCATTATTATTATTATTATTATTATTATTATTATTATTATTATTATTATTATTATCATCATCATCATCATCTTCTGCCTGAGATAAGAGTCCTTGTAAAATGGCAGAGAAGCAACCTGGAATTAAGGAAAAACTTCCTGACCATGAGGACAGTTAACCAGGGGAACAGCTTGCCACCAGAAATTCTGGGCGCTCCATCACTGGAGGTCTTTAAGGAGAGACTTTGGAAAGCCACTTGTCTGAAATGGTATGGGGTCTCCTGCTTGAGCAGGGGGTTGGACTAGAAGACCTCCAAGGTCCCTTCCAGCTTCTATTCTTGATTGACTGACGGGCACACGAAAACTCCCTTTTTTTATAACCCCGAGGACGCACACAACATTTTTGCTCCAATCCTCACTTTGCTAAAAGCGAGGATTTCAGATATCTCCTTGGGAATGATATATATTAATATATATTTTTTTTTCCTATGGACTTCTCTCTCTTTTATTTTTCTCCAAAGAAGAGACCTGGTCAACATGAACTGCAAATATCAAATAGAAGGTTGAACAGAAGAATATTTTATTGATGTACACACAAACGCACAGAGTTTCCTCTTATTACCCCGGTCTCAAAGCCACAGTGTCAACCTCCTCCATCTGCGAGGTGGGGAAAAATAAAAACGTTTTCTGCAACATATTCAGAGCTCGTAAAGGAACAGATGCTAAATCATTAAAGATCCTCTTGAAAAACAAGATTTATTTAGCCCAAGTTTCAAATTACAGAGGTCTTTCTGCATTCGGAAAAGGGTCTTTAATGACTCAAAGGCAAAGTATTACCACCAACGGAGAGCCCAAATGTTGATGCTTGGTGAAGAATCTTTCTGAAGATGTTCTCTTCTGCATCTAAATATTTACATTTATATCAAATATGGGCACATCAATCCAAGAGCTCAGTTGCAGATATCCCGGTTGAAGGACTAGGGGTGACGTGACAGCAGGGTCCCGATATTTGAGGGGCTGCCACATAGTGTGTGTGTGTGTGTAGGGGGGTGTCAACCTATTCTCCAAAGCACCAGAAGGCAGGATGAGCAGCAACGGATGGAAACTAACCAAGGAGAGAACCAATCTAGAACTAAGGAGAAATTTCTGGACAGTGAGAACAATGGACCAGTGGAACAACCTCCCTCCAGAAGCCGTGAGTGCTCCAACACTGGAAGTTTTTAAGAAGAGTCTGGACAGCTATTTATCTGGAATGCAATAGGCCAGGGGTCTTCAAACTTGGCCCTCTTATGACTCGTGGGCTTCAACTCCCAGAATTCCTCAGCCAGCATGGACCATATAAGCCAGGGGTCTTCAAACTTGGCCCTTTTATGACTTGTGGACTTCAACTCCCAGAATTCCTCAGCCAGCGTGGACTACATAAATCAGGGGTTTTCAAACCTGGCTCTTTTATGACTTGTGGACTTCAACTCCCAGAATTCCTCAGCCAGCGTGGACTACATAAATCAGGGGTCTTCAAACCTGGCCCTTTTATGACTTGTGGACTTCAACTCCCAGAATTCCTTAGCCAGCATGGACCATATATGCTATGGGTTTTCAAACCTGGCTCTTTTCTGACTTGTGGACTTCAACTCCCAGAATTCCTCAGCCAGCGTGGACTACATAAATCAGGGGTTTTCAAACCTGGCTCTTTTATGACTTGTGGACTTCAACTCCCAGAATTCCTCAGCCAGCGTGGACTACATAAATCAGGGGTCTTCAAACCTGGCCCTTTTATGACTTGTGGACTTCAACTCCCAGAATTCCTTAGCCAGCATGGACCATATATGCTAAGGGTTTTCAAACCTGGCTCTTTTATGATTTGTGTACTTCAACTCCCAGAATTCCTCAGCCAGCATGAATCATAAAAGCCAGGGGTCTTCAAACCTGGCCTTTTTATGACACGTGGACTTCAACTCCCAGAATTCCTCAGCCAGCATGGACCATGTAAGCCAGGGGTATTCAAAGTTGGCCTTTGCATCAAAGGGCCAAGCCCGAAGACCCCAGGTCTATGGTTTCTTGCCTGAGCAGGGGATTGGACTAGATGACCTCCAAGTTCCCCTCCAGCTCTGTTATTGAAGCGTAGTAGTTGACTTACAACCACAACTGGAATTTCCATCGGTAAGCAAAGCGGGGGGGGGGCATTTTAAGTGAGCCATGCTTGATTTGACAACTCTTTTTGCCATAGTCGCTCAGCAAATCCCTGCAGGTATTAAGTGATTCGTGTGACCATTAAGCGAATCACTGCAGTCGTTATGGGAATAGCATGGGTCATTAAGCGAATCTGCACACACACACCCCGACGTTACCTGTTGGAAACCAGCTGGGAAGGTCGCAAATGGGGGTCCTGTGAACTTGGGACGCTGACACAATTGTTAGTAAGATGCTGATTGCCAAGCAGCTGACTTCTGATCATGTGATCATGGGGGAGGGGGAGAGGAGATGTGCAATGGTCATAAATACGAGGACTGGTCATAAGTCAGTTTTTTCAGGGCCGCTGTAACCTTGAATGGTTGCCAAATGACTCGTTTTAAGTCAAGCACTCTCTGGAACAGGACAACGAAAAGTCAGCCTCCAACTTTGTTGCTGACTTAGCAGTTGCCGTGATTCGCTTAACAACGGTGGCAAGATATATCGTAAAATGCGGCAGAAGAATTAATTAATTAACCAGTGGAACAACCTGCCTCCAGAAGCTGTGAGTGCTCCAACACTGGAGGTTTTTAAAGAAGAGACTGGACAACCATTCGTCTGAAATGGGATAGGGTTTCCTGCCTGAGCAGGGGGTTGGACTAGATGACCTCCAAAGTCCCTTCTAACTCTATTATTGTTATTGTTATATGTAAGAAACTTAACAACTGTCTTGCCTAGCAATGAAAATCTTCAGCTCAACTGTGGTCGTAAGTCAAGGATCACCATTATTATCCTTGCCTTAAGGAAAGATTTGGCAGAGAGAATTAAAAAAAAAACATAATTCATTGGGGATCACTGAATTGAATTACATTCAATTTTCAATTGTAAATTCATGTACATTTTTACAATAGACTGACAGTAAACCAAAGAACAAATCGGGCTATCTTTATTAATCACATTTTGAAACAAACTCGGTTATATTTTAATAAGGCTCTAACAAGAGCGACAGAAAAGTTTTTTGTGTCTTTAATTATGGGGTTGTGGGTTTTTTCCCCAAACCCAGAAAATAATAATAATAGTTTAATTTCTATACCACCCTTCTCCCGAAGGACTCAGGGCAGTGAAAGTGATCAGCACTTAATGCTAATGGCTTTTTAAATTAAATAAACCCCCTCTTCCCCAGGATGAAATTACTAAAGATAATTTCTTTGACTTTCCTTCCAATGGAGGTTACCTTTTCTTTTCTTTTTTTCCTTATTTTTTTTCCTTTCCAAGTGAAAGAAAAAGGGAAGAAAGAAAGGTGGGTTGGAAAAACCAGGAAAAAAACAACAAGGACAAAAGGTTAGAATTACTTTGCACATAGCTCAACGATATCGGTTGGGTGCAATCTCTATTTCGAAAGATAAGGTAATTTAATATGTACCACGGTGCTTGCAAACAATGAAAAATATGTTCTTACAGATACTGTGTGTGTGTGTGTGTGTGTGTGTGTGTGTAGGGAAAGCAGAGATATAACATTAGAATAAAGGAAATCTGCTTTGTAAACTGAAGAATGAGCTTTGCATGTGTGGGGAAATTTCCTTCAAGGATAAAACTCAGCGCTTAGGGAAGAGCCAAGAGAGCTTGTTTGAAATCAAACTCCAGCCAAGCTAACAGAAAAATAGCGGTAGACACGAGAGCATTAGGGGCAGATAACTAGCTGAGAAGGCATTTGAAAAATGAATATTTTATAACGCGTGGGGAATATCAGTCTGGAGAAGAATCAGAGAGCCGAATTGATTGGAAAAGAGATTTGGAGAACTGATTGATCACGTCTCAGTAGAGAACAAGCCAAGAAAAAGGATATATTTATTCAGTGAAAATTTCTTTCAAGCTATAGTCTTCAACTATAGAATCAAGATCAAGTGAAGTACTAATACCACTTTACAACGCTTTGGTAAGGCCACACCTGGAATGCTGCATCCGGTTTTGGTCACCACGATGTAAAAAAGATGTCGAGACTCTAGAAAGAGGGCAGAGAAGAGCCACAAAGATGATTGGGGGACTGGAGGGTAAAACCTATAAGGAACGGTTGCTGGAATTGGGTATGTGTAGTTTAATGAAGAGAAGGGTGAGGGGTGACATGATAGCAATCTTCCAATATCTCAGGGGCTGCCCCAAAGAAGAGGGAGTCAAGCTCTTCTCCAAAGCGCCTGAAGGCAGGACAAGAAGCAACGGATGGAAACTCATCAAGGAGAGAAGCAACCTGGAATTAAGGAGAAACTTCCTGACAGTGAGAACAGTTAAGCAGTGGAACAACCTCCCTCCAGAAGCTGTGAGTGCTCCTACACTGGAAGTTTTTAAGAAGTGACTGAACAGCCATTTGTCTGAAATGGTATAGGGTTTCCTGCCTGAGCAGGGGGTTGGACTAGATGACCTCCAAAGGTCCCTTCCAACTTTCTTCTTCTTCTTCTTCTTCTTCTTCTTCTTCTTCTTCTTCTTCTTCTTCTTCTTCTTCTTCTTCTTCTTCTTCTTCTTCTTCTTCTTCTTCTTCTTCTTCTTCTTCCTCCTCCTCCTCCTCCTCTCCTCCTCCTCCTCCTCCTCCTTCTTCTTCACGGAGGCAGAAGATATTACCGGTCTAATGTTCCCACCTTTAGAAAATCCTGCTTTTATTTTTACTCCTGCTTTTCCTGCAGGGGGCAATTCAGATTCCTCATGAGGGTCCCATTATGAAATAGTTTCGCTTTGCTATTGCTTGAACTTGGCCTCCTCCTCCTTAAAATGCTCTTTTGTTGCCAAGAACATGGAAAACACGAACTGGTCTGCAGGAATTGTGGGAAACCAGGAAACAGGAAAACGACTGAGGCTGTGCGAAAAATGTTGAATGGAGGTAATCCTCGACTTGCGACGATTCGTTTAGGTACCGTCCGACATTACAACGGCACTGAGAGAAGTGACTTTTCACCCGTTCTCTCACTGACCCCCGTGGCAGCATCCCCACGATCACGTGATCAAAATTCAGACCCTCAGAAACTGGCTCATATTTATGACGGTTGCCGTGTCGCCTGGGATCATGTGATCCCTTTGGGCATCCTTTCAACAACGGGGAAGCCAGATTAACTTAATAATCGGGTGACCAACTTAACCCCAGCAGTGATTCGCTTAACCACGGGGGCAAGGAAGGGAGTGAAATGGGGCGAAACTCACTTAGCAAACGTCTTGCTTAGCGATGGAAATTGTGGTCGTAAGTTGAGGATTGCTTGCACAAGTTATCCCCTAGGCGGTGAAGAAAGAAACACGAATTTGTTCTCACTCAGATGCAAGGTGAAAGGCTGCCTTCTTCTCACTAAGCCAAGATATTTCTCACTTCAAAGCACCTTCTGCAGAAAGAGACCTGAATGCACCTTGTTATTTTTTTTTTAATTCTCAGGAGAATTTTCTTTCAAACATCAGCAGTAAATTTCAACTTCTTCGGTTTTGTCAGCCTAATTTACAGACGGCTCCTGACTGATTCGCTGTTCTTTATTCTGAGAAAAAAGGAGAACCTGTTTTTCAAAAAGTAAATACAACTAATATACCCAGGTCCTACACCGTTCTCCATCATAGGTCTTCTGTTGGACTGATCTGGCTGTCTTTGTCTGGCTGTCTGGCTGGCTACACCCATCTATCCACTCACTCATCCATTTGTGATCTATTATCTATCTATCTATCTATCTATCTATCTATCTATCTATCTATCTATCTATCTATCTATCTATCTATCTATCCCATCTCTCTCTCTCTTACCCTGCTTCAAATGGCATTACCAAGATTATTTCCCCTTATTTCAGCATGAGAGAACCCAACCAAAGGTGTAAAATTCAACTTTCGAAACGTAAATTCCCTTTTTCATGCACCTCGCTTTAAACCAGAATAGGTACTTCAGAAGGACCTCTTCATAGCTCAGAAGCTTCTCAGATATGCCCAGCTTTAGAGTTCAGAGCTTTTTATCAGCAACTGAAGGGGGGGGGGGGGACACAGAACTTGGAAGAAAGGCCAAAAGTTCCTTTCCTAATGGTCTAAGCTAAGTCTCCATCTTCTTTTGGCCGTTACGTTCAAGGAACTGAGTGTATTCTGCCTTAAAAAGTTAAAAGGATGAAATATATTTCAAGCAGTTACCCTCCCTGGTTGCTTAGTACTTTTTAGCTGAATGTATTGTATTGTATTTTTACTCTATTCTATTCTATTCTATTCTATTCTATTCTATTCTATTCTATTCTATTCTATTCTATTCTATTCTATTCTATTCTATTCTATATATTTTATTCTACTCTATATTCTATTCCATTCTATTCCATTAACAAATTCCTTGTGCGTCCAATCACATTTGGCCAATAAAGAACATTCTATTCTATTCTATTCTATTCTATTCTATTCTATTCTATTCTATTCTATTCTATTCTATTCTATTCTATTCTATTCTATTCTATTCTATTCTATTCTGTTCCATTCCATTTCATATTTTCTATTCCATTCCGTTCCATTCTATATTTTCTATTCCATTCCATTCCATTCCATTCCATATTTTCTTTTCTATTCTGTTCTGTTCCATTCCATATTTTCTATTCCATTCCATTCCATATTTTGTATTCTATTCTATTCTATTCTATTCTATTCTGTTCTGTTCTGTTCTGTTCTGTTCTTATTCTTATCTGTTCTATTTTATTGTTATTCTATTCCATTCCATTCCGTTTCAATCTATTCTCTATAAAAATATTACTAGGAGGAAGGAGTATTAGGTATGTTTATTCTCTTGAGATTTATAAAAAAAAATAGTAAAGGAGGGATATAAACAATATACTAAAAATCTGTACATTAATTTTTTTCCCATCCATTTGCTCTTTTTAAGTAAACAATTTACCACGCAACAGAAATCTGTTCACGTGCTGAACCTTTCCGCAATTTATGCATAACTCGCAGCCATTTACTCCTTCTTCCCTACCAAACTCCCTTGCTTTGATCTTTGAGGCCTCCTCTTTCCAATCCACACCTCGCTGTGGCATCACGCAATCTAATATTGGCTGCAAATTGCTTAAGTTCTCAGATGAGAAAAACATTTTTTATTCACCTATTTCAATTGGCTCACCATACACCAGATGTTGTTGTTGTCTTTTTTTAAAAAAAGAATTTAGGGATTTTTGGTTTGTAGATGCTGCTAAGTAAAACAATTCTGACATTTTTGTAAAGCACCTAAGGCCCAGATTGATACCAACCTAGGCACAAAAAAAAAATCAATAAATCGATAAAGCAAAGTAAGCTAGAGGAATTGAGCAGGCACGAATTGGGGGATTAAACTATTCTTAGGCCACACTGGGAGAAATTTTAAAGACCTTTTATTCCGAGGGCTCGCTACCGTATTTTATTTATTAAATGAACAATAACCTGTGAAATTGTTTCTGAGTTTATTTGTTCTATTTCTGGCCCCGTTTTCCTGGATCTGCCGTGTGTCGAAAATTCTTGGAAGGCTGTAGCAGTGATTCCTAGTTAAACGCCGAACCTAAAATTTGGTGATGAAGGAGAATAATAGGGTAGGGAATAATTACAGAACAGCCAGAGCAGAAATGCAGCTAGTGGGTTATTAAAGTATATTAAATATGAATTAAAGATAACTGCCTAAAATTGAAAATTAAGAGCCAAAGGCTTGCCAGAGATCCCAGGACGCTGGCATTTAGCAGCTAGTGTATAATTACTGGGTGAGTCGTGATACAGAAAGGGGTTCTGATGCAGAATTAACAGAATAGAATAACTGAATTGGAAGGAACCTTAAAGGTCTTCTAGTCCAACCCCTTGCTCAGGCAGGAAACCCTATAGTATTCTGGACAAATGCCTATCCCAGGGGTAGGCAACCTTGGCTCTTTTATGACTCGTGGACTTCAACTCCCAGAATTCCTGAGCCAGCCATGCTGAGGGGAAAGGGAGAGGTTTCCGTGCTGAGCCATGCTGGCTCAGGAATTCTGGGAGTTGAAGTCCACGAGTCATAAAAGAGCCAAGGTTGCCTATCCCTGGCCTAGGCTGCTTTACGACTCGTGGACTTCAACTCCCAGAATTCCTGAGCCAGCCATGCTGAGGGGAAAGGGAGAGGTTTCCATGCTGAGCCACGCTGGCTCAGGAATTCTGGGAGCTGAAGTCCATGAGTCATAAAAGAACCAAGGTTGCCTACCCCTGGGCTATCCAATCTGCAGATGTTGTTCCACTGATTAATTTCTCCTTAGTTCCAGGTTGCTTCTCTCCTTGATTAGTTCCCATCCGTTGCTTCTTGTCCTGCCTTCAGGTATTTTTTACAATAGAATAGAGCTGGAAGGGACCTTGGAGGTCTTCTAGTCCATCCCCCTGCTCAAGCAGGAGAACCTATACCATTTCAGACAAGTGACTGTCTAGTCTCTTCTTAAGAACCTCCAGTGATGGAGCAACCAGAATTTCCGGAGGCAAAGCCGTTCCGCTGGCTTTTGGAGAATAGGTTGAACCCCTTTTTTAGGGGGGGGCAGCCCCCCAAATATTGGAACACTGTTATCATGTCACTTTCTCCTAGCCTTTAATTTCGGGAAGGGGAACTCTGGGAACAAAGAACCGTGTGCGGATCTGAATCCAACCCAAACCCTGTAGTTATTTCAAAACAAGCAAGATGGAGAACATCGACGGAAGATTCTGGAATGCAGCTAAAGAAAACAAAATAGGTGGACGCTGCCGATGTATAGGGAACAATGAAGTCAGGCAGGTTTCTATCCATAAAGAGAGGCGGTTTGGTCCAGTGGTTAAGGCACAAGGCTAGAAACCAGGAGACGGTGAGTTCTAGTCCCACCTTAGGCATGAAAGCTGGCTGGGTGACTTTGGGAAAGTCACCAGGAGATGGTGAGTTCTAGACCCACCTTAGGCATGCAAACTGGCTCGCTGACTCTGGGCCAATCATCAGGAGACTGTGAGTTCCAGTCTTACTTCAGCCACGAAAGCCAACTGGGTGACTTTGGGCCAATCACCAGGAGACAGTGAGTTCTAGTCCCACCTTAGGCATGAAAACTGGCTCGCTGACTCTGGGCCAATCACCAGGAGACTGTGAGTTCCAGTCCTACTTCAGCCACGAAAGTCGACTGGGTGACTTTGGGCCAATCACCAGGAGATGGTGAGTTCTAGTCTGGCCTGAGGCATGAATGTTGGCTGGGTGACATTGGGCCCATCAGTCTCTCTCAGCCCAACCCACCTCACAGGGTTGTTGTGGTGGGGAGAAATAGGAGGAGGAAGGAGTATCAGGTATGTTCGCCACCTTGAATTACCGATAAAAATGATAAAGGTGAGATGTAAATAAAAATAAAACAGAGAAAACAAACCTCAGGGGATGTGGGTAGGCCTGCCCAGGAAGAGAGCGTATGTTCGGTTGCTGGTTTTTGTAAATGTTCTGAATTTCCCTCCATCGTAAATTTGCTTTTATTTCAACAGAAATGCTTAAATTTAAGAGAGTGGTATTCCAAGTCCCCCTCAAATGCTGCTCAAGCTTCAGAAAAGCAAAGCAAAAACCTTTGGGGCATTGGAGACTGCTTGCTTGTATTTCCCCCCCCCCCCTCAGTAATTTCGCTAACCTGAGCAATACTAATATGGCCAGAAAATCTGTAGGAACATGTAACCTTTTCTAATGAACTGTTACGGTCGATAATGCTGACCAATTAATACTTATAATCTTACATTTAACCTGTCACATGCTGTGTTAAGACTGTAGCAATATTTAGCCATCGTTGCCGTTTAATCCCAGGTCTCGGAGACTTTACATCCCAGTATAGAAATAGGAAGCAAACAAACAACAAATAAATATCTTCCTATTTATCTCCTGGCGATTGGCCCAAAGTCACTCAACCAGCTTTTATGCCTAAGGCAGGAGGAGAGCGGGCGATCGGCCCAAAGTCACCAGCTAGCTTTCATTGCTAAGGCAGGACTAGAACTCACTGTCTCCTGGTCACTGACCCAAAGTTACCCACCAGGCTTCCAGGACTAAGGCGGGACTCGAACTCGTCGTTTCCTGGTGATTGGGTCACCCTGCTAGCTTTCATGGCTAAGGCAGGACTAGAACTCACTGAATCCAGGTCATTGGCTCAAACGTACCCACCTGGCTTACAGGATTAGTAAGGTGGGACTAGAATTCACCATCTCCTGGTGATTGGCTGAAAGTCACCCAGCTGGCTTTTATGCCTAAGGCAGGACTAGAACTCACCGTCTCCTGGTGATTGGCCCAAAGTCACCCAGCTGGCTTACATGGCTAACTGAATCATGGCTCACTGAATCCAGGTCATTGGCCCAATGGCATCCACCTGGCTTTTAGGATTACTAAGGTGGGACTAGAACTCACCGTCTCCTGGTGACTGGCCCAAAGTCACCCAGCCGGCTTTTATGCTTAAGGCGGGACTAGAACTCACCATCTCCTGGTGATTGGCTGAAAGTCACCCAGCTGGCTTTTATGCCTAAGGCAGGACTAGAACTCACCGTCTCCTGGTGATTGGCCCAAAGTCACCCAGCTGGCTTACATGGCTAACTGAATCATGGCTCACTGAATCCAGGTCATTGGCCCAATGGCATCCACCTGGCTTTTAGGATTACTAAGGTGGGACTAGAACTCACCGTCTCCTGGTGACTGGCCCAAAGTCACCCAGCCGGCTTTTATGCTTAAGGCGGGACTAGAACTCACCATCTCCTGGTGATTGGCTGAAAGTCACCCAGCTGGCTTTTATGCCTAAGGCAGGACTAGAACTCACCGTCTCCTGGTGATTGGCCCAAAGTCACCCACCAGGCTTTCAGGACTAAGGTGGGACTAGAACTGCCATCCAAGGTCTTAATCATGACATTAATCAAACTGGCTCTCTGTGTACTGATATAAAAAAGTACATAATATCTAATCATGCAATTCTATCTTTGACAGCTTTCACAAAGCTCTTAACAAAACAAATGATTCCACTAACGGTTATCATTTACCTGGTGTTGTGGTTTTTTTTGTTGTTGGTATTTTTGTACTGTCGTTGTGCGTTATGTTTCTCATTAATTTTATTGTTTAGTTTATTTTTGATATCTTCATCAGGCTGTGGATATTCCCTTTTTTTTAAAAAGAAAACATTGAACCACCAAGATACCTTGAGACTGCAGTGAGATGTAAATTTATGCAATCAATCAGGAATTTATGTATAAACCAGGAGCTAGGGGCACTTTAATTATGAATTGTTGTACAGAGGATTATTACACAATATTGAAAGGACAGATCTATCCAGGAGCCTGCGCTATCTCTTCCCTCTCATTACACGAATTGACTCTTTTCAACACAGAGAGAGTAATTTTGTTAAATTCCCTTTCACTTATGATTATACGGTTTCAAGACTTTTTCCCTTTTTTTATTATACATTCATTATACATTGTGTTTGCAGTAACTGTCTTGTTCATTTAGATCACATTGTCTTTCGGTATTTGAAAAGTCCCGCAATTCGTATCTGTAATTTGTAGGGGGTTTTTTTTTCCTTTCTTTTTTACTCTAATTAAAAATGAGGGGGGAAAAAAACTATATGATTGCGCACGGAACAACAATACTGCACCCAATGCTTTGAGGAACTAAAAGATAACCCTAATTATGGCTTATGATATCTACATTCGTTTCATTTTCATGAAATTTTCAAGAGATGGAGATCTGTTTTGCATGCCACGTTCTTGAAGCACGCAACAGAATTAAATGGCCAAAATTGATGATAATTTCAGCTTACAATGGAAGATATCCACGACCGGCTTCTGGGAATTTGAGTCTAAAATGCCAGGCTTTAATTGAGGGATTCCCAAGTTCCTCAGAGATACAATAAACAGAATACGGCATTATAATCCCAGCATAATTCCCTGCTATCAATTACTTTTAGCATTAGGATGCTCTGAAGGTTCTTTTAAAATAGACGTTATATTTATTCAAAGAATTTATACACTCGGTCACCCAAGGAAGCGAATGACTT
>NC_139515.1:87073281-87113281 GCF_947247035.1 Vipera ursinii | reverse complement strand
CTGATGAGCTGCAATGACAGCTGAGGCTTGATTAAAATTAGCCCTCCCCTCTTTTTTCCCCATGGGGGAGAGGAAGAAGATGGGGGAGGGGGAGGGGGATGCACCTTCAAGTTTAAAGAAAAAAAAATTTTTTTATTGCAAAAGACAGGAACCCGAGCGAGGTCCTCTTTATTCTATAGGAGAAAAGCATCATAAAAGCTGTTTCTGTCATTTATCCATCCATCCAATTTAGGATCTCTTTCTTCTTTCCTTCTTTCTTTCCTTCCTTCCTTCCTTTCTCTCTCCTCCTCCCTTTCTTCCCCTACTCTCCCTCCTTCCTTTTTCTCTTTCTCTTTCTCTTTCCCTTCCTTCCTTCCTTCCTTCCTTCCTTCCTTCTCTTTCTTTCTCTTTCTCATCCTCCCTTTCTTCCCTTCCCTCCTTCCTTTGCCTTTTTCTTTCTCTTTCTCTCTTTTTCCTTCCTTCCTTCTCTCTTCCTCCTTTTCTTCCCCTTCCTTTCTTTCTCTCTCCCTACTCCCTACGCACCGGTTAGAATGCAGGATCGCAGACTAGCTCTGCCCACAGCCAGGAAGTTCGATCCTGACCAGCTCAAGGTTGACTCAGCCTTCCGTCCTTCCGAGGTCGGTCCAATGAGGAGCCAGATGGTTGAGGGGGGGGCGGGCAAAAGGCTGACTCTGTAAACCGCTTCGAGGGCTGCAAAGCACTGTGAAGCGGTATATAAGTCTAAAGGCTGTTGCAAATCTGGCTTCCCTGTTGACGTTGCTTGTCAGAAGGTCACAAAAGGTGAAAACGTGGCCCAGGGACATGCAACTGTCATAAATACGAGTCAGCTCCCAAGCCTTCGAATTTTGATTGCGTGACCACAGGGATGCTGCAACAGTCGTAAGTGTGAAAAATGGTCCTAAGTCACTTTTTTTTCAGTGCAACTTCGAACAGTCACTCAACAAATGGTTGTCAAGTCGAGGACTACCTGTACACACACACACACACACACACACACACACACACACACACAGACACACACACAGGGGGAAAACCCCACATTTCTCCGAATCCACAGAAATCTTCATTCACACATTCTTCATGTGTTCAAAACACCGGATGGCTTTCAACCTTTCAGAAACTCGGGGGATAATTTCAAAATCTCTAGTCTAATCCCCAGTCTAATTATTTAGTTCGGGGAAAGACAATAATTGCTTGATTTGGAAGTAATGAGATAATTCAGATGTAAATGCATTTTTGAGAGGGAATGTTAATAACGGCTAATCTAGAAAATTAGGTTACAAAGAAAAGAATATTTTTTTCCTTTCTTCTTTTTTTTTTAAAAAAAATAATGGAACGGTTAAAGTTGTTCTGAGCAATAAGTGATGGGGAGATCATTTAAGAGGGTGAGGGTCCCCCAGCCTGAAGAATCCAATAGGTTAAGCAGAATTGAAGTGACAGCCCTCTGTCAAAATCAAGAAGACAATGGGAGTTTATCTGTTGGCTTGATTGATTTGTGTACCCTCTTCGTCTCGTCTAGAGGCGAGTTAATCGGAAATGAACGCTAAGTGCACCTAGTTTGGTGTCATACATTCCCAGAAACGTCAAAGACCTTTCCGGTGTGGTTTCCCAACCTTCGCAACTTTGAGATGTGTGGACTTCAACTCCCAGAATTCCTCGACCAGCATCGCTTAATTCAGTGTTTTTCCAAGCTTGCTCTGCTGGCCGGGGAATTCTGGGAGTTGAAATCCAGCCATCTTGAAATATGCAGGCTGGAGAATTCTGGGAGCTGGCGTCCACCCATCTTAAAGCATGCTGGTTGGAGAATTCTGAGAGCTGGAGTTCACCCATCTTAAAGCATGGTGGCTGAGAAGAATTCTGGGAGTTGAAGTCCACCCGTCTTAAATCATCTCAAATCATCAGCCGATTCAGGCAGTTCAAATGAGTAGAAAGATTTATTGCAAGCTTAAGCTCTCTATAAAAATCTGAGCTACTAACCGTCAAGGAAATGAGCGGGAGGTAAGAATCAGAAGGTCGGCAGTTTGGCGGGTCGAATCCCGAGTGCCGCGTAACAGAGTGAGCGCCTGTTACTCGTCCCAGCTTCTGCCAACCTAGCAGTTCGAAAGCACGTCAAAATGCAAGTAGAAAAAATGGGACCACTCCGGTGGGAAGGGAACAGCGTTCCGTGCGCCTTTAGCGTCTAGTCATGCTGGCCACATGACCATGGAGACGTCCTCGGACAAGCGCCGGCTCTTCGGCTTTGAAACAGAGATGAGCACCAGCCCCTAGAGTCGGAAACGACTAGCACGCAAGTGCGGGGGAACCTTTACCTTTACCTTTTTAAGAAATGGGCTGGACTTAAGATTTTTTGCAGGCATGCAGGGATTCGTGACTTATGATCCATTTGACTCCTCCCACGGGCTCAGCCTGGTCATCTCCTACTACACTTACTCCTTTTCCCAGGCTCAAATAATGTTGCTTTACATAAGCAAGCAGGATATGTTCAAATTACCATCTAATTAACCCTCCCTCCTTCTTTAAGAATCATTATCCTAAAAGGAATCAATGTTCTTATTTTAGTACATTCTGGACTCTTTCTAGGGCTGAAGCCCTAGATAAAGGGGCAGCTGAAGAGTTATTTTTTCTAGACCAGCTGAGTGTCCAACAATTAATCTTGCCTGGCTGAAAAAAAGAAGCCTGTTTTTCAACTACCTGTTTTTCAACAAAGCCTGTTGTTCAAAAAATAAAGTGTGGGGGGGGGGGAGAGGAGAAAGGATCCACCAGAAAGTTTTGCAAAAACCTTGTGACATGTACGTTAGTTTTTGTGCTCTTTCCAGATAGGTTCCTACTAGCATTCTGGAGGAGATTTATTGCAGTCACTCAGTTATTGTACATTGCAAATCATCGCCCATGTCCAAAAAAACCCAAAACCCCGGTCTCCCCTCGCCAGCGTTTAGTAATAAATCTCTACAGAAATACCACTTCTTTTGAGATTGCCTCTGGACTTAGCTTTTGGTACAAGCAATTTTGCTGTGAACCCACTCACATTTATCGGTCTAGCTGTCCATCCATCCCTCTGCTGTTTTGTAATATATCCTCCATTTTCAAATTACGTGGATGGTGGTTATCTTCTCCATTTATTTACTCATCTAAAAGGTAAAAGGTAAAGGTTCCCCCACACATGCGTGCTAGTCGTTTCCGACTCTAGGGGCCGGTGCTCATCTCCGTTTCAAAGCCGAAGAGCCAGCGCTTGTCCGAGGACGTCTCCGTGGCCATGTGGCCGGCATGACTAGACGCCAAAGGCGCACGGAACGCTGTTACCTTCCCACCGGAGCGGTCCCTATTTTTCTACTTGCGTTTTGACGTGCTTTCGAACTGCTAGGTTGGCAGAAGCTGGGACAAGGAACAGGCGCTCACTCTGTTACGCGGCACTCGGGATTTGACCCGCCAAACTGCCGACCATCTGATCGACAAGCTCAGTGTCCTAACTGCAATTCGTTGCCTGAAAGACCATTCCAGCTTGTCTTCTTTATTCCCCACCTTACTTCGATTGCAGTATCTAATTCATCCTCAAGCTTCACGGTTAAGAAGCTGCATGTTTGGAAATGTTTTCAAAATTGCTCTTCCATCTATTGGTTACCAGGCTAGAAACCTGGAAACTGTGAGTTATAGTCCCAGCAAGCTGGGTGGCTTTGGGCTAATTGCCTGGGAGCGATGTGAGCTCTAGTCCCGCCTTAGACACAAAAGCTGACTGGGTGACTTTGAACCAATCACCAGGAGACGGCCAATTATGGTCCCGCCTTCGGCACAAAAGCCAACTGGATGACTTTGGGTCAATCACCGGGTGTCTGTGAGTTCTAGTCCCACCTTAGGCACGAAAGCCAAGGGGCTGATTTTGAATCAATCCCCAGGAGATCGTGAGTTCTAGTCCCGCCTTAGGCATAAAAGCCGGCTGGATGACTTTGGGCCAGCCACTGGGAGGCTCTGAGTTCTAGTCCCGCCTTAGGGATGAAAGCCAACTGGGTGACTTTGGGCCAATCACCAAGAGACCATGAGTTCCAGGCACACCTTAGACATGACAGGCAGCTGAGTGACCAACCACTGTCTCTTTCGGCCCAGCCCACCTCACAAGGTTATTGTTGTGTGGAAATTAAGATAAGGAAGGTGTGTTAGATATGTGCGCTGTCTTGAGGTATTTGTAAAAATAATAAGGGTGGGTGATAGATGATGGAAAAAGATAGATAGATAGATAGATAGATAGATAGATAGATAGATAGATAGATAGGTAGGTAGGTAGACAGGTAGGTAGGTAGACAGACAGACAGACAGACAGACAGACAGACAGACAGGAAGATAGAATGGATGAATAGACATTGGATGGATGGATGCCTGTAATGGATGGATGGAGACAGATCAAACAGACAGACAGACAGACAGACAGATAGAGATGGATAGATAGATGATAGATAGATAGATAGATAGATAGATAGATAGATAGATAGATAGATAGATAGATAGATAGATATGGATGGATGGATGGATGGATGGATGGGTACACGGGTAGACCGGTAGATAGGCTGGCAGGCAGACAGACAGAGATTTATATAGGCTTCCTACTCTTTCCAGGTTGCTCTACTCTTTTCAGAATGAATAACCTCTCTAACATCAGGAGCCACAAAACGCAGAAGGAGGATTGGTGCACGAAGATTTTAGAGACCATTTTTAAACAGCAACAAAGCTGGACCAATGTCCATTTAAATAACATTTTGTGACGTGCACCCTCTGCAACTTATTCAAGCATTTATTTCTCTAAAGCAGGGCTTTTCAGCCAGTGGCACGGGTACCACCTGTGGTACATTGGCACCTGGCAGGTGGTAGGCGACCATCCTAGGAAAGTGGTAGCGGGGGAGGGGAATGAGCTGAACCGGCGGCAGCACCGCACAAGCCTGAGCGAGAGACGGTTGGAGCTGCAGGGCTGTCGGGGCTCAGCGGAAGCGCCAGGATCGGTGCCAGGATCCAGCTGGAGCTCGGCGCTGATCCTGGCGCTTCCGCTGAGCCCAGAAGAAGCGCCGATCAGCTGGAATATTGCAGCATCTCCAGGGTCTTCTGATTTACATTCAGATGCTTGGCAAGTGATTCATATTTATGACGGTCAGTGTCCCAGGGTCATGCGAAGTGACCAAAACCTGCTGCAACCACCCAGCAGAGGGGGGGGGGGATAAAAACCAAACACCCCACCCTGGAGAGTTGGGAAAAATTGCAATTGTCTTTGTTGGGAAGAATCGCAGCAGTGAAAATGAATGTCCTGCCTAAATTTTTATTCTTATTTCAAATGATACCGGTTCTTAAGAAAGATTCTAATTTGGAAGAATGGCAACGGGGTATCAATAAATTTGTTTGGGCAGGGAAAAGGCCACGAGTTAAACTTAAGATTATGCAGGATACTTGTGAAAGAGGTGGTCTTAAAATGCCCAATCTTAAATTATACTATGAAGCTGCTGCGTTAGCAGGGATAAGTGATTGGATTAATTTGACACAAGAGAGATTATTAAATCTTGAGGGCCACGACTTGTTATTTGGCTGGCATGCATATTTGTTGTATGATAAGAAGGTAGATAATGTGTTTAAAGTGCATATTTTAAGACAGGCATTGTTGAGAGTTTGGAAAAAGTATAGATACAAGCTAGACTGTAAGATGCCATTGTGGGCAATTCCAAAACACGCAATAGAAAACATAAATGTTGGTTTCAAACATGACGTGACTACGTATAAGGAGATTTTAAGCTTGGAAAGAAGTGTATGGTGTTTAAAATCGTATAATCTCTTGCGAGATGAGAAGATTGTTCAAACCTGGTTTCAATATACTCAGTTACGGGCCAGGTGGAAAGAAGAGGGGGCACTTTTTTCAGCGCCATTTGAACAGTCACTAAGCGAACTGTTGTAAGTCGAGGACTACGTGTACTTTGTCACTTTTTTCCTTTTTTTGTCATCAAGTTTTTGACACCTTGCTAGGCGACTGGTGGTACTCGGATGTCGCCATATCCTAAAAGTGGCACAATGGGTGAAAAGGTTGAAAAGCCACGGTCTAATGCTCAGAATCACTGTGTGTGTCCTTGTGTCTTGTCCTCCTGAATTACTCCGTCATTATAAACAAGGGAGATACTATCTGGAACTTAAAGACGGTCGGAGAAGTAATAACCTTAATCCCAAAACCTGCTATTTTTTTCCCCCTCCACTCGTTCTAATTTCTCTGGCTTTTAAGGCCATTCACGTACCCAACAATGAAAACATCTCGCTCTGAGAAGAACAAGGACGACGGGTCAAGACGACACGTGACACTGAAGTCAGATGAATGACACGAAGTGGGTTGTAGTTCAAAAAAAAAAAGGTCTACAAAAACGTTCGATCACAGAATATTCCAGTCCTAGGTAAAGGTAAAGGTTCCCCCGCATGTGCGTGCTAGTCGTTTCCGACTCTAGGGGCCGGTGCTCATCTCCGTTTCAAAGCCGAAGAGCCAGCGCTTGTCCAAGGACGTCTCCGTGGTCATGTGGCTCGCATGACTAGACGCCAAAGGCGCACGGAACGCTGTTACCTTCCCACTGTAGTGGTCCCTATTTTTCTACTTGCATTTTTATGTGCTTTCGAACTGCTAGGTTGGCAGAAGCTGGGACGAGTAACAGGCGCTCACTCTGCTACGCGGCACTCGGGATTCGACCCGCCAAACTGCCGACCTTCTGATCGACAAGCTCAGCGTCCTAACCCACTGAGCCACCGCGTCCCTATATTCCAGTCCTAAAACCGTTTTTTTTTCTGTTCTCAAAAGAAGCCTGTGGCAAAAAAAACAAACAGGGGAGCCGCCTTCACCCCCCCACTCCCGTCCCCCCAATTCACTCTTCAGTCTGCACGGCAAACATTTAAATACGCAACCTGGAGTAGTGGTTGTGTATTTGGTCCTGTTGTTCCTAAGCCTCCGATTTGAAGGGGTCGCTGAAAACCTCCGAAAATCCCAGCCAGCATTTATCCTCTTACAAACGGATGAGCCGTTTAAGAAAACCGTATGAAATCAAGTTTTTTTTGTTTTTTTTACTTTTAATTTGGAACGCGTGCCAGCTTCGGGGTCCCCGGTATCTCTCTGGTTCCTAATAATTAAACTCCCCCGCTGCACGTTCATTAAGGGATGTGCAACCTGTCCCCTGTTTAGATCAGAGCTGCTTCACAGAACGAAATAACAGATCTGAAAACCTTCCTTTCGGAGAGTTAATTTACAAGGCGAGGTGTGTCTTTTGAATGGGTCTTGCCTTGGCGTCTCCTTTGCCGCTGAATATTTTTTTTGCTTTGTCTTTGATAAATAAAACAATATTTTTTTAAAATGTTTGGGAGACAGGTGCCTTGATAGCGCAAAGACACATTTCAAGGCTACAAGCCCAGGAGATGGCACTAGAGAATCTCCTTCTTCTTCCTACCTTCCTAGCCATGGGTCGAGGCAACCGGGACCTCTCTGACAGAGATAGGGAGCGGGGAGGATTCTCGATTAAGGCATCACACCGGAAGGTAAGTGGAGGCAGGTTTTAATTACAAGCTAGGAAGGCAGACCCAGGCTATGCAGACTCTCAAGACTCAGCCTGGGGCTGCAGACCCGCTGCTTACAGAGTCAAGGGTGGAAAAACACGTGCTGAGCTACGAATAGCCTTTCTCAAAATCGTGGTCATCCCTGTTTTAACAGACCCTGAATCAAATTTGGCTGGGGGGGTTAAACTACATGAATTGGGTTAGGGTTAGGAAGTCTGGAGAAGCTATCAATTCTGTCTGTCTGTCTAATCTGTCTGTCTTGTCTATCTATTTATCTATGCATTTTATCTACATCTATTTGTCTATCATCTAGCTAGCTATTCTCTCCTCCATCTATTCCATTCACCTATTTATTTTATCTATCTGTATCATCCATCTATTCTATCTATCCAGTTGTATTTATACTTATATCTACCATCAGTCTGTCTGTCTGTCTGTCTGTCTATCTATCTATCTATCTAATCTATCTATTCATCTATTTTATCATCTATTTTATATAATATCTACATATATCACCAATTTTATATGCATATAAAATCGTCAATTTTATCATCAATTTTATCTACATATATCTGTCTATCATCTAGCTAGCTATACTCTCCATCTGTCTATCTATCTATACATCTATCTCTTCATTTTATTTCTATCGTCCATCTATTCCATCCATCTACTTATTCTATCCATCTATTCCAGGGGTCTTCGAACTTGGCCCTTTTATGACTCGTGGACTTCAACTCCCAGAATTCCTCAGCCAGTGTGTCTGGCTGAGTCTTGAGTCTGCATAGCCTGGGTCTGCCTTCCTAGCTTGTAATTAAAACCTGCCTCCACTTACCTTCTGGTGTGATGCCTTAATCGGGAATCCTCCCCGCTCCCTATCTCTGTCAGAGAGGTCCCGGTTGCCTCGACCCATTGCTTGGTTCTCCAAGATCTGCCTAAATGGCTAGTTAGGTACGAAGAAGAAGGAGATTCTCTGGCTTATATGGTCCATGCTGGCTGAGGAATTCTGGGAGTTGAAGTCCACGAGTCATAAAAGGGCCAAGTTCGAAGACCCCTGGTTTCTATGATCCATGCTGGCTGAGGAATTCTGGGAGTTGAAGTCCACAAGTCATAAAAGGGCCAAGTTTGAAGACCCCTGGCTTACATGGTCCATGCTGGCTGAGGAATTCTGGGAGCTGAAGTCCAGAAATCATCAAAGGGCCAAGTTTGAAGACCCCTGGCTTATATGGTCCATGCTGGCTGAGGAATTCTGGGAGTTGCAAGTCCACGAGTCCTCAAAGGGCCAAGTTTGAAGACCCCTGGCCTAGATGAATGGATATCATTTTTCACTTGAATAAAATATCGTTTTTCTCTTGAGTAATGTACACCTCTTGCTTCCGAGTTTATACAACAGTAGCTCAAAGCCTTATTCTCTATCTGTCTCAATCAAGACAGAATAGTCACCTCAGAGGAATATTAATCTCTGTTAAAAATCTCTCTGGGTTATACGAGTACATGTGTGCGGACAAGCGTGTGCAATTCCTTAGAGAATGGAACAAAGCCTATGACATTTAGGGAAGATGTCTTAAAAAGTTCATTTCTTCTGACATTCTACCACGTAACCAGCAACAATAATACTTAAGCCAACTCTGACAGAACTAACTATAATCAATTACATCAGCATCTATGGGAATTGGGTCCAAGAGACAGCTTTTCCCGTATTCTCTAGCTAAATTCATATATCCTTTCTCTGGCTGACTCGTATATTCAAGCTAAGCTCAAAAAGAAAAAAAAAGAAAAAAAAAGGGATTACAGAGATAATCTGCCTGAATTCCCTCATGAGCTGGCTGTACAGTTAATCCTCAATTTATGACGACGTTTGAGCCCAACATTTCTAATTAGGTGACTTTCGCCCCGTTTTACGACCTTTCTTGACACAGTTGTGAAGTTGAAGCACTGCAGTTATTAAGTTAGTCACACAGTCGTTAAGTGAATCTAGCCTCCCCATTGCTTGTCGGAAGGTCACAAAAGGGGATCACGTGACCCTGGGACACTGCAACCGTCGTAAGTACATGCCAGTTGCTGAGCCTCTGTATTTCGATCATGTGACCCTGGGGATGCTGCAACGGTCGTTAAGTATGAAAAACGGTTGTCGGTTACCATTTTTCAGTGCCACTGCAACTTCGAACGGTCACTAAATGAATCGGCGTAGGTCGGGGACCACCTGTAGTACATTCAGGATAAATGACTTGGGTTCTAATGCCAAAGATTAGGTTTAGTTTCCTATTTATTCACAAAACGATCATTCCTTATTCTGCTAATGATTTGGGATTCCAGTTTTTAATTCATTAATTTCTATTCTGGGGTGTGTGTGTGTGTGTGTGTGTGTTAGTACAACAGTTCAGTTACTGACTGTTCAAAGTTACATCGGCACTGAAAAAAAGTTTTTCTTTTCCTCACAGTTTACAACCTCTGCAGCGTCCCCATGGTCATGTGTTAAATGTTTGTTAAGCATTCAGAATACACTTGCTTGGTCCCAGACACGGGACAAATCTTATTTCCTGTTTCAGCCTAGCCCAAGGCCATTCACAGGCAGTAGCCACAGCAGTGGCAGCTCATATTTGTGTAATTTTTTTTTTGGCTTGCTAACATATATATGTTATATGTATATGTATGTATGTATGTATACATACATACATACATACATACATACATACATACATACATACATACATACATATATATATATATATATATATATATATATATATATATATATATATATATATATATTTGTTTTCTGAGGTTTCCGCGGGTGTTTATATGTGGATCTTCGGTCATTCGGGTTTTTTCCCGCGTAGAACTAAACGTTTAAAAAAGAGGAACAAACAGCCACTACCACATGCTTCTCCCAGAAGAAGGAAGCTGAAGCCTCCAGCCTGATGATGACGGATGGGATTCCGTCGAAACGTTGCACCTACACGTTTAGTTCTACACGGGAAAAAACCCGAATGACTGAAGATATATATATATATATATATATATATATATATATATATATATATATATATATATATATATATATATATATATATATATATATATATATATATATATATACACACACACACACACACACACACACACACACACACACACACACACATATATATAGCATATGGCGGCGGAGGCCTAAAACGAAAAGGTTTTATAAAACACAGCTGAAGGCCTAGGACTGGGGCGACGGCGCGCATGCCCGCAGAGAGGACTCTGTGTGTCACCTGTGGCACGTGTGCCATAGGTTCGCCACCACGGGATTAGAGTGAAATACTGACTTCCCAAAATGTAAGTGAGACAGCAGTCTGCAAGAAAACCACCGAGATCAGAGAGCACCAGGGACCCCACAGTCTTCCTCCTCCTCTCCACAAACCCCCCTCCCTTCTAGCACTGATGATGGTGGATGCCACTTCTAGGCCTTGGAGGAGGTCTGCCAGGCGTAGAACGGCCCGCCGGAAGTGCCTGGATGCCACTTCCGGAAGTCCGTGGATGCCACTTCTGGAAGTCCGTGGATGCCACTTCCGGAGGTCCGTGGATGCCACTTCCGGAAGTCCGTTCTAGGCCTCGGAGGCCCAGGCCTGCATCCCCTAAGAGAACCGGTTGTTCAGATATTTTAATCCCGCCACTGCACTGGCCCTTACAGTATCTGACTCTGAGCAGGTGCTGACCCTTCGTTGAGGAGATTCCTGCGCACAGGCTTTGAGCAATAAATCCGCTTAACTGAACACGATCTTTTCAAGGCCGACAAAAACAGAGATATGAGGTGGATCAATCTGAGTCCTTGTTTTGAGGGAATATGGGACTGTCGGATTCTCGGGCGGGAGGGGCCCCATTCTAGAGGAGCGAACGACAACGCAGTGCTGACAAGTTTGTGTGAGAGAAAGAGGGTGAAGACGGCACCTCCCTAATAGTTCCCAGAGCACATGTTTCATGTAGGCTGTAGGCCGCTTCAGTTTGGCAAGATTCTGTCTGTAGGTGTGGAATCATCATCATCATCATCATCATCACTCCAATGCTCTCTACATGGGGCTGCCCTTGAAGTGCACCCGGAGGCTTCAGCTGGTGCAAAATACGGCCGCGCGGGTGCTTATGGGAGTTTCTCGGTACTCCCATGTTACACCACTCCTGCGCAAGCTGCATTGGCTTCCGGTTGCCCTCCGGGTACGATTCAAGGTGCTGGTAATTACCTTTAAAGCCCTACATGGCTTAGGCCCGGGGTACTTGCGAGACCACCTGCTGCCATTGTCAACCTCCCATCGCCCGGTTCGCTCCCACAGAGTCGGCCTCCTCAGGGTGCCGTCGGCTAAGCAATGCCGGCTGGCCACCCCCAGGAATAAACTGCCTCTGGAGCTGCGGATGGCTCCTGACCTTCGGTCCTTCCGCCGTGACCTGAAGACATGGATGTTCCAACAATCGGGCCTGGACTGACTATAGTTTTAAATTTGGTTTTATTGGGTTAATTGTTATGTATTTATTATATTTTGTTTCATTCTTTTTTACATTTCGTATTTTATGTTTTTTAACTTTTTTTTTTTGTGAGCCGCCCTGAGTCCTTAGGGAGAAGGGCGGCATATTAATTTAATAAATTCAATTCAATTTAATCATCATCCATCGAAACTGCGCGATTACAGATGAAACATGTAACAGGGATACCCACTGTCATCGGGACACTGGGAACTATGTCCAAAAACTTTGCAAAATACATCAAGAAATTGCAGCTTCCTGCAATAACTCCAGCAAAGCTACAAAAAACTGCGCTACTCGGAACATCTGTCAGGACCCACCCCAATCCACGTCTTAGGAAAACAAAAACTCTTGGAGTCAGTTCTAGTCCAAAAGGAATTTTTACTAGGACATGTTTGGTTGTGGAAATACAAGACAGGACCTGGTATTGTTTTAGATTGAAACTTTATAAAGAGTTCCCGGTTCAACCCCCCTTCCCTCAACCCCATTTGGTCAGCCCCCCCATCATTTACTTTGTGTCATCCCTTTCGTGGGAAAAAGGAACTTCGAATCTTTATGGTTATTGCCTTCTTCCTTTACAGATTCAAATGGAGACACAGGCCAGATGCCTTCTTCCCTAACCCTCCCTTTTGTTCCCCCAGTTCAAAAGGTTTCCCTTGGTCTTTGAAATAACCTAAGGCAGGCTGAATCCACATCCGCTCCTCCTTCCTCGGGAGATGGCAGAATCCATAGGGGGGATAATGTTTTAAACATACATTTATGAATGTGATATAAATGGATTCTGACAACATCTTACATTTTAAGGAGATACCTGGTTGATACCTAGGATGCTGGCAGCAACCCGTGTCAACCATTAATGCCAGTCCATTTGAGTGTTCAGTTGACTGAGTTTCATGTTTTATGAATAAAAGTTTAATAATAATAATAATAATAATAATAATAATAATAATAATAATAATAATACTCGGAACATCTTACATTTTAAGGAGATACCTGGTTGATACCTAGGATGCTGGCAGCAACCCGTGTCAACCATTAATGCCAGTCCATTTGAGTCTTCAGTTGACTGAGTTTCATGTTTTATGAATAAAAGTTTAATAATAATAATAATAATAATAATAATAATAATAATAATAATAATAATAATAATACTCGGAACATCTTACATTTTAAGGAGATACCTGGTTGATACCTAGGATGCTGGCAGCAGCCCGTGTCAACCATTAATGCCAGTCCATTTGAGTCTTCAGTTGACTGAGTTTCATGTTTTATGAATAAAAGTTTAATAATAATAATGTGGAATTGACCCCCAAATTGGAAGAATCACTATATGTCTCTTTTGGGGTTGTTGTTTTTTTTTTAAGCCCAACATCTTGGCCTCTCCAAATTACCCATGTCTCAAAGAAGACGGCCTGTTTTGAACCGGTTGGCTTGCCCATTCTGCTCCTTCAACGCAGACACTTGGTTAGTTCCAACTGACAGAGCCTCGCAAATGCAAGAAAGAGTTGCTTTTCCAAATCTGTTTCCTTGGTAACGTGAGAAAGCAATCAACAGATGCTATCAGAATAATGTTATGTACCGTAGATCAAGATCCTTGGCAGACTATTACCGCTCTGCAGATTGGCATCTATCCCACTCAAGTGTTCCCACACACAGAAAGTTGTATTGCCATCGCCTCATCTGGCCTCCAAAACACAAAAGCAAGCAAGCAAGCAACACAAAATAGGGTTTATTTTGGAAGACAAGCCAGTACGTGAAGCACTCCAGAATCAGGAGGACAAGATTCATTTATGGTTAGAGTCTAGAGCAGGGGTAGGCAACCTTGGCTCTTTTCTGACTGCTGGACTTCAACTCCCAGAGTTCCTCAGCCAGCATGGGGGAACTATGGCCCCTTCAGGACTCGTGGACTTCAACTCCCAGAATGCCTGAGCCAGCCAGGCTGAGGGGATAGGGAGAGGTTTCCAAGCTGAGCCATGCTGGCTGAGGAATTCTGGGAGTTGAAGTCCACCAGTCATAAAAGAGCCAAGGTTGCCTACCCCTGCTCTAGAGGTTAAGGCACCAGGCTAGAAAAAAGAAGAGTGGAAGTTCTAGTCCTGCCTTGACCATAAAAACCATCTGGGTGATTTGGGGTAAATCGCCAGGAGACCAGGAGTTCTAGTCCCACCTTAGGCATGAAAGCCAACTGGGTGACTTTGGGCCAATCACCAGGAGACCAAGAGTTGTAGTCCTACCTTAGCCATGAAAGCTAGCTGGGTTCACTTTGGGCCAATCACCAGGAGATGGTGAGTTCTAGTCCCACCTTAGGCATGAAAGCCAACTGGGTGACTTTGGGCCAATCACCAGGAGACCAAGAGTTGTAGTCCTACCTTAGCCATGAAAGCTAGCTGGGTTCACTTTGGGCCAATCACCAGGAGATGGTGAGTTCTAGTCCCACCTTAGGCATGAAAGCCAACTGGGTGACTTTGGGCCAATCACCAGGAGACCAAGAGTTGTAGTCCTACCTTAGTCATGAAAGCTAGCTGGGTTCACTTCGGGCCAATCACCAGGTGATGGTGAGTTCTAGTCCCACCTTAGGCATGAAAGCCAACTGGGTGACTTTGAGCCAATCACCAGGAGACGGTGAGTTCTAGACCCACCTTAGGCATGAAAGCCAGCTGAGTGACCTTGAGCCAGGCCCTCTCTCACAGCCCAATCCACCTCACAGGGCTGTTGTTGAGGGGAAAATAGGAAGAGGAAGGTGTGCTGGATACGTTCGCCACCTTGAGCTGTTTGTAAAAATAATAAAGGTGGGAGCTCTCTCTCTCTCTCTCTCTCTCTCTCTCTCTCTCTCTCTCTCTCTCTCTCTCTCTCTCTCTCTCTCTCTCTCTCTCTGTGTGTGTGTGTAAGTAAAATAAATAGTTGACTTTACCTTGAGCTATTTGTAAAAATAACAAAGGTGGGAAATAAACAAATAAATAAATAGTTGACTCCGAGCAGCTTACAACCTTTAAGAAATCCACCCTATAATAAAAATCCATACAAAAAAGCACTCCCCGCCCATCATGGCAACAAGAACGCAATCAAATCAGGCTTATTCTTTTTCCACTAAAAAGCAAAATCCCGGAAATGATCTTCTCCGTGAAGGGAAAGAGAAAAATCCACCAAGAATTCCTCAAATAAGTTAAACCAAAAGTTCACATTACAATACACCACAGTCTGGATTTTTGTGGATTTATGCCCTATTTACGGCAGCACAGATTGGCAAACATCATTCACAGATTTATTTATTATTTTTTTAAAACTAGTGGATATCTCTAGAAGCAGGGGTGGGTGGGGAATATGGCCCATTTTTATGAGCTGTGGACTTCAACTCCCAGAATTCCAGATCCAGCCGCTGGCGACCTTTTGACACGTTGGCTCAGGAATTCTGGGAGTTGAAGTCCACAGATCATAAAGAGGAGATAGTTCCCCAGCCCTGCTTCTAGAGTTTCTGCCCCCTATCTTAAGAATTAAGCCAATATCAACAACAACAACAACAACAACAACAACAACAACTCTGCAGGGCTTCATGGCTGAAAATACATAAAAATGGTGAAGCCTGGCCTGCAAATGAGCCAGTTTCATTTCCGTGGCATTCTGCCCATCGTTCCCTCTGCGCTGCCTTTCCACAACAGCGTCATTAACTCCCAAAACAGACAATCACACCCCATCGTTCCAACTCCAGGCACTTTCATTAAACGGGTCTTAGAATTTGCTTGGCGGCTGCCGACTGCGTTCAACGTCCAACTTCATGGGAGGAAGAAGGAAAATTGAGCCGTGTGTTGTCCCCACCTGTAATTCAATCGAGTGCAGATTACTTTGCCATAATGAAGCTTCACAGTGCATCTCTACCAAGGGGAAGGGGAGGGGAGGGAAGGGAAGTGGAAGGAGGGAGGGAGGGAGGGAGGGAGGGAGGGAGGGAGGGAAGAAGGAAGGAAGGAAGGAAGGAAGGAAGGAAGGAAGGAAGGAAGGAAGGAAGGAAGGAAGGAAGAAGATATGAGAGAAGAAAGAGAAGGAAAGAGAGATGAGAGAAGTATGGGAAGGAAAGAAAGGAAAAAAGTAAAGGAGGGAAGGAAGGAAGGGTGGAAGGGAGGAAGGATGGAATGGGAGGAAGGGAGGGAGGAAGGAGAAAGACATGACAGAAGGAAGGAAGGAAGGAAGGAAGGAAGGAAGGAAGGAAGGAAGGAAGGAGAAAGACATGAAGGAAGAAAGAGAAGGAAGGAAGGGAAGGAGAGGGAGGGAGGGTGGGAGGAAGGAAGGAAGGAGATATGAGAGAAGGAAGGGAAGGAAAGAGAAAGAAGTATGGGAAGGAAAGAAAGAAGGAAAAAAGTAAAGGAGGGAAGGAAGGAAGGGTGGGAAGGAGGAAGGGAGGAAAGATAGAATGGGAGGAAGGGAGGGAGGGAGGGAGGGAGGAGAAAGACAGAAGGAAGAAAAGGAAGAAAGAGAAGGAAGGAAGATGAGAGAAGGAAGGAAGGAAGGAAGGAAGGAAGGAAGGAAGGAAGGAAGGAAGGAAGGAAGGAAGGAGAAAGACATGAAGGAAGAAAGAGAAGGAAGGAAGGAAGGAAGGAAGGAAGGAAGGAAGGAAGGAAGGAAGGAAGGAAGGAAGGAGAAAGACATGAAGGAAGGAAGAGAAGGAAGGAAGGAAGGAAGGAAGGAAGGAAGGAAGGAAGGAAGGAAGGAAGGAAAACGGAATGACATTCTGCTTCAGCCAATACGAACACGTTGATTCAATAGTGAAACGACGAAATCACGGATCGGCTGAAAGCCAAAGCCTATAAAAGCTTCAGAAGAGTTACTTGGAAAAGCTTTACAGATAAAAGATTCGCCCAAGTTGAAATGAACCCCTGAGCATTTACAGAGTGCTCTACAAGCGTGTGCAAGCGACTTCTCCCTTCTTCCAGGATTTTTCATTTTTGAGGACCACCCAATCTAATGTAGATCCCCGGCGTTCAACGGTGGCTTCCCGTACAGGCATTAACCACCTTCAACCCTCTTTAGCTTTTTGCCCACCTGCTGCCCTCCTTGAGCACCGATCTAAAAAAAAACCTCTGGAACAGCCGAGTTCCAGATGTGGCACACCTTACTACGAAAAATTTTCTCGTTACCTCTACACTCCACTTTTTCCCATCCCTCTGCCCAAATCATCCGTAGCTTCACCCTGAGCTGGAGTAGCCTATCAGGAAGCAAAAGAAGAAGGTTTCTACGGATAGTCCTTGACTTACGACAGTGAATTGAGCGACCGTTCAAACGTACGACTGAAAAGGCACTGGGGGGGTGGTGGTGGAAAGAGGACTTACGACCGTTTCCCACACCGACGACCGTTGCGGCGTTCTCCGTCGGTCAGGAAGATCAAAATTCAGACGCTGGGCAGCGGACTCGTGTTTATGACGGTCGCAGCGTCCCCTTTGCCGGCCTTCTGACGAGCAACGGGGAAACCGCATCCACTTTACAACCGTGTCGTTAACTGAACAACTGCAGTGGTTTGCTTAGCAAATGTGGCGAGGGAAGTCGTAAAATGGGGCAGAAGTCACTTAAACAAACATCTGACTTAGCAACATAAATTTTGGTCGTTAAGTCGGGGACTTGCCTGCATATTCAGTTCTGCACGGAAGGGAAGCAATAACCTTGTCCACAGAGGTATTGTGTCACTAGACAACAGGCCAATTAAGTGTGGTGTAGAAAACAAAACGAACCACTTGATTTTGCTTGAACCACTAGAAGGAGACAATTTTTGGGGAACGCAGGGAATTTATTTCTTTCCCCCTCCCCCTCAGCTATTTCTGAGCTTTAATAAACAGGAACAGTGATCAGGGATCTCGGAAGAGACGCGGGGAGGATTCCAGCGGGATCCTAAACAAAGGCATCTGTTAATTGCTTCAATGATTATTTGAATAATTGCTGTTCAATGTTCAGTTATTTCAATATTATTTGTATTATGCCATTATCGGAATACAAAATGCCAAGCCAAACAAAAGATAAAGAGGAAATGGGGGAAAGAGGAGGGAGGGCTAAGGGACAAAAGAAGGGAAAAAATTATTAATAATAATAGACCTTGGAAGGGACCTTGGAGGTCATCTAGTCCAACCCACTGCTCAGGCAGGAAACCCTGTACCATTTCAGACAAATTGGCTGTCCAGTCTCTTCTTGAAAACTTCCAGTGTTGGAGCATTCACCCCTTCTGGAGGCAGGTTGTTAATAATAATAAAGTTGGAAGGGACCTTGGAGGTCATCTAGTCCAACCCCCTGCTCAGGTAGGAAACCCTGTACCATTTCAGACAAATGGCTGTCCAGTCTCTTCTTGAAAACCTCCAGTGTTGGAACAGTCACAACTTCTGGAGGCAGGTGGTTCCCCTTTTTTTCCCCCCAGTGCAATGGAAGAAAAAATAAATAAAATACACTTTTTTACTTGTGTATGCTTAGTACACTGTATACCAGTAATTATTACAAGAAACCTATTTAATCCGTAAATCCTTAAAGTCAGAATTTCATTATTATTTTTTTCTCGGGTGGAGTTCGAAGTCTAGCAACTCTTTCCGAGTGGAAACAAAACTGGATATATTCTTTTCTTTAATCAAAGCAGTTGATTTGGCCCTCTCTGCCAACTCCATCTGTTTTTCCATCCGTTCTTCCTTCCGCTGTGGGACATAGCTTTCCATTTAGGTCTACGTAGGTAGTCCTCAACTTACGACTACAACTGAGACCAAAGTTTCTGTCGCTAAGCGAGACAATTCTGAGGTGAGTTTTGCCCCCATTTTATGACCTTTCTGGCCACAGTGGTTAAGACGATATCTGCAGTTGTTCAGTTAGTGACACGGTGGTAAAGCAAACCCCCCCCCCCCCGAGGTCCCACAAAACCTTCCCGGGGATCTGCAAGGTCAAAATTACACATAGTCCTCGAATCACAATTAAGCCCAAAAAGTCTGCCGTTAAGTGAGACAGTTGTTAAGTGAGTTTTGCCCCATTTTACGCCTATCTATCTAATCTATCTACTATCTACCAGCTATCTATGTATCTATGTATGTATCTATCACTATCTATTTATCTATCTAACCTAACAGCTATCTATCTATGTATCTATCTATCATTATAATAATAATAATAATAATGTTGGAAGGGACCTTGGAGGTCATCTAGTCCAACCCCCTGCTCAGGCAGGAAACCCTGTACCATTTCAGACAAATGGCTGTCCAGTCTCTTCTTAAACACCTCCAGTGTTGGAGCATTCACCGCTTCTGGGGGCAGGTTGTTCCACTGGTTAATTGTTCTCCCTGTCAGGAAATTTCTCCTTAGTTCCAGGTTGCTTCTCTCCTTGGTCAGTTTCCATCTGTTGCTTCTTGTCCTCCCTTCAGGTGCTTTGGAGAATAGCTTGACTCCCTCTTCTTTGGGGCAGCCCCTGAGATATCGGAAGACTCCTGTCATGTCCCCCCTCGTCCTTCTCTTCATTAAACTGGACATAGCCAATTCCAGCAACCGTTCCTTATATGTTTTAGCCTCCAGTCCCCCAATCATCTTTGTTGCTCTTCTCTGTACTCTTTCTAGAGTCTCGACATCTTTTTTACATCGTGGTGACCAAAACTGGATGCAGGATTCCAGGTGTGGCCTTACCAAGGCATTGTAAAGTGGTTATCTATCATCTATCTATCTATCTATCTATCTATCTATCTATCTATCTATCTATCTATCCATCCATCCATCCATCCATCCATCCGTCAATCCTCTGTATTTGTTGATTGTGCATTTGTTTACTTCTCTTTTGCCATGCTCTCATCATATGCTAAATAATAATAATAATAATAATAATAATAATAATAATAATAATAATAAAAATTAAAATTAAAATTAAAATCTATCAATCATATTGATATCTATCTATCCATTAATCCATATCTCTACTATATCCATCCATCCATCCATCCTAGTTACATCCATCTACCTGCCATATTTCTACCTCTCTGTGTATCTATCATAAGGTAAAGGTAAAGGTTCCCCCGCACATGCGTGCTAGTCGTTTCTGACTCTAGGGGCCGGTGCTCATCTCCGTTTCAAAGCCGAAGAGCCAGCGCTTGTCCGAGGACGTCTCCGTGGTCATGTGGCCAGCATGACTAGACACCAAAGACGCACGGAACGCTGTTACCTTCCCACCGGAGTGGTCCCTATTTTTCTACTTGCATTTTTACGTGCTTTCGAACTGCTAGGTTGGCAGAAGCTGGGACGAGTAACAGGCGCTCACTCTGTTACGCGGCACTCGGGATTCGACCCGCCAAACTGCCGACCTTCTGATCGACGAGCTCAGCGTCCTAACCCACTGAGCCACCGCGTCCCTCTGTATCTATCATAGTTACGTCTATTTATCCATCCATCCTTTCTGGGAAATAATCAGCCTGACTTTGCTTCCAGTAACCAGGATTACAGACAGCAAGTACAAGAGAAGAGACTTGAGGTTCTAGAGGGATATAAATATTACATCTGTATTTACCAGAGAGACGCAATCTTTGTGGGGGGGGGGGAAGCACTTTGTTCCCCTTAGAATGCCAAATTTTGAGAATTTAGAAGACGGGGCTGTGATTTTATTTTACTTTTTTTAACTGTCTCCTGGAAAAGGTAAGAAGAGCTCTGGCACTCCAACAAGGTCTCAGCGTAGCTGAATGCTAAGAATCAAGAGGATCTTTGGCGTATCAAGCAGGACGCTAATGAAGGCAAGGTCAATCTCCGTGGTGGGCTACAAAAACAGGAGTCCTCCCAGGGTAATTAATGCGGAGGGGGGGAGGGAAAAAGGACTTCTCATGAATATTCATTCCTGGCCTTGTTATATTCTTTCCCATCCTTTAAGCTGGAGGTAAAATGTGTGCAAATCCAGAAGGGCAAAATGTCTACAGAGGAGGAACCTCAAACAGTGATTAGTATCTTACCGGTGAGATAGGTTAGCACATAAAATGCATCAGTAAATGCACAAATGCAATAAATGCAAGAGAGAGAGAGAGAGAAAGAGAAAGAGAGAGAGAAAGAAGAGAGAGGGAGAGAGAAGGAAGAGAGAGGGAGAGGGAAGAGATACAGAGAGAGAGAGAACGAAGAGAGAGGGAAGAGAGAGAGAGAGACAGAGAGAGAAGAGAGAGAAGAGAGAGAAGAGAGAGAAGAGAGAGAGAGAGAGAGAGGGAGAGAGAGAGAAGAGAGAGAGAGAGGGAGAGAGGGGAGAGAGAGAGACAGAGAGAGAAGAGAGACAAGAGAGAGGGAGAGAGAAAAGAGAGAGAGAGGGAGAGAGGGAAGAGAGAGAGACAGACAGAGAGGGAGAGAGAGAGGGGGGGAGAGAGAGAGGAGAAAGAGAGACAAGAGAGAGAGGGAGAGAGAGAGAGACAGGGACAGAGAGAGAAGAGAGAGGGAGGGAGAGACAGACAGAGAGGGAGAGAGGGAGAGAGAGAGAGGGAGAGAAGAGAGAGAGGGAGAGAGAGGGAGAGAGA
Organism: Vipera ursinii; assembly: GCF_947247035.1. Classification (NCBI taxonomy): domain Eukaryota; kingdom Metazoa; phylum Chordata; class Lepidosauria; order Squamata; family Viperidae; genus Vipera; species Vipera ursinii. The sequence goes on along the minus strand of NC_139515.1, from coordinate 87,091,763 downwards.
GAGGAGAGAGACAGAGAGACAAAGAGAGAGGGAGAGAAGAGAGACAGGGAGAAAGAGAGAAGAGAGAGAGAGGAGAGAGAGGGGAGAGAGAGAGAGAGGAGACAGAGAGAACAAGAGAGAGAGGGAGAGAGACAGGGAGAGAGAAACAGGCAGAGAGGGAGAGAGAGACAGAGAGGGAGAGAGAGAGGGAGAGAGAGAGAAAGGGGACAGAGAGACAAGAGAGGAGAGAGAGAGAGAGACAGGGAGAGACAGAGAGAGAGGGAGAGAAGAGAGACAGGGAGAGAGAGAGAGAGGAGAGAAAGAGAGAGAGGGAGAGAGAGACTTGAGCCAAGTAGGTGACATCACAAGTGCTTAGAAACCTCATAGCACCGTGGTGGCGAACTTATGGCACGCGTGCCACAGGTGGTACATAGAGCCCTCTCTGTGGGCACGCACGCTATCGCCCCAGTCCCAGGCCTTCAGCTGGGTTTTATAAAACCTTTTCGCTTTAGGCCACCACCGCCACCATGTGCAAAAAAAAAAAAGTTCAATCAATTTCAACTTGTCGCGGGAAAAATATGATCTTGCAAAGTTGGAATTGATGGATTGAACTTTTTAGTCCCACCCAGTCTGCCGTTACCATCGCAGCCACGCCCACAAAACGGGCCTTCCAGCACTGATGATGTTACCTAGCTGGGTCGTGAAACGTCTGCAAGAAAACCACCCGGCTCAGAGAGCACCAGGGAACCCACAGTCCCTCCTCTTCCTCCTCCTCCTCCTCCTCTTCTAGCACTGATGATGTTCTCGAGTTGGGTCATGAAACGTCTGCAAGAAAACCACCCAGCTCAGAGAGCACAAGGACCCCCCGCACAGTCAGTCACCTCCTCCTCTTCTTCTTCCTCCTCTGCTTCCCATTTTATTCTCCTCCACTCTGCAAATCCCCTCCCTTTTAGCACTGACGATGTTGCCTCGTTGGGTCATAAAACATCAAGAAAAGGATCAAGCTCAGAGAGCACCAAGGACCCCACAGTTCCTCTCTTCCTCCTCCTTTTCCCCCTACCTCCTCCACTACTTCACAAACCCACTCCCTTCTAGCACTGATGATGTTACCTAGGTGGGTCGTGAAACGTCTGCAAGAAAACCACCCGGCTCAGAGAGCACCTGTTGTGATTCAGGGTCAGCCTGTGGGTTCGGCAGTTGGGTCGGACGACTCAGAGGAGGAGGAGGAGGGTGTTGGAGAGCTTGCTGATGATGGCCTTGGGGCTCCGCAGAGCGCTCAGCCAGGCCCCTCTCACCTGGTCACGATGGGAGACCCAGCTGTGTGAGCCTGACAGCGTGGGTGAAGATGACCCACGGCTGGCCCTGTTCAAGGACAACCGATACAGGAGGCAGTCAATCAGGAGTAAACAGAGGAAAGCAATGGGGCACCTCGGAAGGAGGCAGAGAGAAGCCACACCCTGAACTGTATAAAAGGGGAATGCGTGGGAGGGCTGGTTTGCTGAAGGCAACGGCTTGAATAGCTCCTGTTTCATGGTTCGTGTCTTGTTTTGCTCTATTTGCTTTTGTGTCCATAAATTTGGCAGGCTTAGTTCCAGCCTCTTGCCTTCTTGTAAAGGGGTTGTCCCTGCCTTATCTGCAGGGCCGGTAGTAGGCTGGTACAGAACAGCACCAGGGAACCCACTGTCCCTCCTCTTCCTCCTCCTCCTCCTCCTCTTCTAGCACTGATGATGTTCTCGAGTTGGGTCATGAAACGTCTGCAAGAAAACCACCCAGCTCAGAGAGCACCAAGGGCCCCCCCACAGTCAATATCCTCCTCCTCCTCCTCCTCCTCCTCCTCCTCCTCCTCCTCTTCCTCCTCTTCCCCATTTCATTCTCCTCCACTCTGCAGATCCCCTGCCTTTTTGCACTGATGATGTAACTTAGCTGGTTCATGAAACATCTCCAAGAATGCAACCCAGCTCAGAGAGGACCCCCCCCCCCACAAACACAACTGCTTTTTCTACTCCGAGAACGGCTGGGTCTGTGCCCGTATCTGTCTCTGCCCTCCTTCTTTGCCAGATTCGGAGCGCGATATGAAATTTGAGCCGGGAAAGGTGTCTCCTTGGCTTCGACTGTCGGATGAATCTTCTTGCCCTCTTATAATTTCCTTTCCACGTTTCCCACCCCCACCCCCCCAGGGCTTAGGAGCTTAGCAGCCCCCGTCTTCTCAAAGACTACCCAATCAAGGCGGGGTTATTAAAACCAAGGTGCTTTATGTCTGAGAATTAATTAGAGCCGCGTTTTCATGCAAAACATCCCATTTTTTGATTAGCAACCGAGCAAGGTCACAATTAACACTCTGGGAAGCTGAAATTGCCAGTATTTTGATTTTTTTTTCCCCAGGAAATGAGATTATCAAACAGAGGCCACATAACTTGACAGTAGGGAAAAAAAGGAGAAGAGAAGAAGGTATGGGGGGAAGGGGAAGAAAACTCGGTGGGCTGTGGGGTTTTTTTTTTAAATTCTTGTGCTCCAAAAATGGCAGTTGAATTACTACTGAACCACATCCTACTACAGGCACTCCTCGACTAAAAACACTTCATTTACTGACCGTTCAAAGTTAACAACAGCACTGAAAAAAGGGACTTTGGGCTGTTTTTCGCACTTAACGACCGTTGCGGCGTCCCGCGGTCGCGTGATCAAAATTCAGAGGCTTGGCAACTGGCATGGACTTACGACGGTTGCAGTGTCCCGGGATCACGCGATCCCCTTTTGCGACCTTCCGACGAGCAAAGTCAACGGGGGAAGGCAGATTCACCGAACGATCCTGTTAGTAACTTAACAACTGCAGTCATTCGACTGTGGCAAGACAGGGCGTACAATGGGGCAAAACTCACTTAACAATGGTCTCACTTAACGACAGAAACTTTGGGGCTTAATTGTGCTTGCAATTCGAGGATTATGTGTAATTTTCACCTTGCATATCCCCGGGAAGGTTTTGAGGGACCTCTGGGGGTTTTCAGTCCACACCTTTAGAAACACTAGTTGAAAGAGTTGCAAACAGGTCATTCGTTGCACTCCAGATCCCTTTTCCCCCTCTGAATCCAGGGTCCTATCCCGTTCTTGCCCTTCAAAGCTACTACCGGTAGAGGTAACCTCTAGGCCAGGGGTAGGCAACCTTGGCTCCTTTATGACTGGTGGACTTCAACTCCCAGAATTCCTGAGCCAGCAATGCTGAGGGGAAAGGGAGAGGTTTCCAAGCTGAGCCATGCTGGCTCAGGAATTCTGGGAGTTGAAGTCCACGAGTCATGAAGGGGCCATAGTTTCCCCATGCTGGCTCAGGAATTCTGGGAGTTGAAGTCCACGAGTCATGAGGGGGCCATAGTTCCCCCATGCTGGCTCAGGAATTCTGGGAGTTGAAGTCCACGAGTCATGAAGGGGCCATAGTTTCCCCATGCTGGCTCAGGAATTCTGGGAGTTGAAGTCCACAAGTCATGAGGGGGACATAGTTCCCCCATGCTGGCTCAGGAATTCTGGGAGTTGAAGTCCACCAGTCATGAGGGGGACATAGTTCCCCCATGCTGGCTCAGGATTCTGGGAGCTGAAGTCCACGAGCCATGAAGGGGCCATAGTTCCCCCATGCCGGCTCAGGATTCTGGGAGCTGAAGTCCACGAGTCATGAAGGGGCCATAGTTCCCCCATTCCGGCTCAGGATTCTGGGAGTTGAAGTCCCCAAGTCATGAAGGGGCCATAGTTCCCCCATGCCGGCCCTTAACATTAAGCAAGCCAAGATCATGGCATCCGGCCCTCTCAATTCCTGGCAAATAGATGGGGAAGAAATGGAGGTAGTGACAGATTTTATTTTCCTGGGCTCCAAGATCACTGCAGATGGGGACTGTAGCCAAGAAATTCAAAGACGCTCCTGGGGAGGAAAGCCATGGCAAATCTAGACAGCACACTAAAAAGCAGAGACATCACCCTGTCAACAAAAGTGCGTATAGTCATGGCCATGGTCTTCCCAGTTGCAATGTGTGGCTGTGAAAGTTGGACCATAAGAAAGGCTGAGTGCCAAAGAATTGAGGCCTTTGAACTCTGGTGCTGGAGAAGACTCCTGTGAGTCCCTTGGACTGCAAGGCGATCAAACCGGTCAGTCCTAGAGGAGATCAACCCTGACTGCTCTTTAGAAGGCCAGATCCTGAAGCTAAAACTCAAATACTTTGGCCACCTAATGAGAAGGAAGGACTCACTGGAGAAGAGCCTCATGCTGGGAAAGGTGGAGGGCAAGAGAAGAAGGGGACGACAGAGAAGGAGGTGGCTGGATGGAGTCACTGAAGCAGGAGGCGTGAGCTTGAATGGACTCCAGAAGATGGTGGAGGACAGGAAGGCCTGGAGGAACGTTGTCCATGGGGTCGCGATGGGTCAGACACGACTTCGCAGCTAACAACAACAACAGGAGGGAATATTTGCAGCTCCGCTTTGAAGTGGAGGTCCCACTGTCTTGCCCAGGGCAAGGGGCTTGCCCAATATACCTGTATATAAACAGAGAGCCAAACCCACTCCCTCCTAGCACTGATGAAGTTACCTAGCTGGCTAATGAAACGTCTGCCAAGAAAACAACCGAGCTCAGAGAGCAATAAGGATGCCACAGCACCACTCCTCCTCCTCCTCCTCCTCCTCCTCCTCTCCCCAAACCCCCCTCCCTTTCTAGCACTGATGATGTTCCGTAGTGGGGTCTGCAAGAAAACCACCAAGCTCTGAGAGCACCAAGGACCCCACAGTCATTGTCCTCCTCCTCCTCCTCCTCCTCCTCATCCCCCTCGCCCCTCCTCTCCACAACCCCACTCCCTTCTAACGCTGATGATGTTACCTAGTTGTCACTGTGTGTTGGGGGGAGAGAGCACGGGGGGAGGCTCAGCTAATCTCAATGTACACATGTTGTACTTTGACAATAAAGGTTTATTATTTAGTTGGGTGATGAAATGTCTGCCTGAAAGCCACCAAGCTCAGAGAGCACCAAGGATCCCACAGTCGTTCTCCTCCTCCTCCTCCTCCTCTCCACAAACCCCTCTCCCTTCTGACACTGATGAAGTTACCTAGTTGGGTGATGAAAGGCCTGCCAAGAAAACAACCAAGCTCAAAGTCCAGCAAGGAGCCGACAGTAAACCTCGGTAACCTCAAGCCCTGAACAGCCGACACCCGTGAAGATATGACATGGGAGAAGTGGAGAAATCGAAATGGAAAGAGTAATCGGGGGTGACAGATACGGCTGACCTGGGCAAGAGATGGGTTCGCGTTCAGCCGTGCACGTTGACAGAGATGGAGCAGGTCCTTCGAGCCGACAGCTGCTCCTGCTTCTGAGATCAATAAGCGGACACTTTAAAAGGTGCTTTGAGCGCCGTCCCGGCAAATAAATACGGACCATTTTATCTCTGTGTTTATTATGATGAACGAACGGCGAGGCTGTTGCCCGGCCCTCTCCGGCACATTTTCCAGGGGAAGCGAGAAAGCTTCTAATTGATAATACGGGGGTGGGGCTCCTCCTCCTTTACGCTTTCAACGGAGAAGCCCCATTTTGCAATTTTTGACCGCTGGGCTCAGCGTCGGCCACGGGGGTTTGAACCCTTTAGGAACGGTTCCTAAAGGAGTTCCTATTTCATCGCTGAAGGCGGGGAAGAAGCAACAAGAAACGGCTGTGTTCAGACCCCCAAAAAGTTAGAAAGTCAAATAGTCCCGTTTCCCGCTTCTGCGCATGCTTCCAGGACTGTCAAGAGAACCAACCTCTAGCCCTGACGATGTTACCTAGTTTGGTGATGAAACGTCTTAACGGGAATACCAGCAAGCTCGGAGGGCGCCGAGGACCCCCACAGCTCAACCCCGACTTACAGATGTGTCTCATCTGTCCAAAAAGCATCCTTACTTGGCTTTCAAAACTGGCACTCAGAAAGACCAGTTGCAACCTTGAAGCCTCTCCAGCATCCGTGTTCGGTGCGCCCGAACACGCGATTTGCTAGCAACGTTGACATTATTAGCCAGCATTCCAAACTTGCCGTCCGGGTTTATTTTGGCTTCCTTACAAACAAGCGGATTCGAAACCCATCCACCCCTCTCGTGGGAGAGGGAGGCGTTTATTGACGTAATGAGTGTCCCTACCTTGCAACTCGCCGCTCCGGCTGTACAGTTCTCTCCTCTGTTCCTGCAAGTACGTGCTCATACTGATGGCATGGGAAGAGGACTCGAACCTGCAACGAAACGACGGCGCGTCACGGCACATCCTGAGCTAGCACAGGGTGGGGGTGGGGGGTCTCTGCTGCCAGCTTTCCGTGCGGTTGTAAATTCTGTCTCCATGACACGTGGCTATATTTTATCTTATTTTATTATTTTTATATTTAACTTAACAATTAACCAGTGGAGCCACCTGCCTCCAGCTCCAGAAGCGGTGAATGCTCCAACACTGGACGTTTTCAAGAAGAGACTGGACAGCCATTTGCCTGGAATGGTATAGGGTTTCCTGCCTGAGCAGGGGGTTGGACTAGATGACCTCCAAGGTCCCTTCCATCATCATCATCATTATTATATAAAACTTTTATTCATAAAACATGAAACTCAAGTCAACTGAACACTCAAATTGACTGGCACTAATGGTTGACATGGGTTGCTGCCAGCATCCTAGGTGGTGGTATTATTATTATTATTATTATTATTATTATTATTATTATTATTAATAATAATAATAATAATAATAATAATAATAATAATAATAATAATAATTTTATTTTATTACATTTATATACCGCCCTTTCCCGAAGGACTCAGGGCAGTTTACATTATCATTATCATCATCATCATCATCATCATCATCATCATCATCATCATCAATCATTGCACAGTCAGCCAGATGTTCAGACTGGATTTGGCATTTTTGTCTACCTATCGAGTCCTCCTTACCAAGGACCTGGGATAGGCAGATGTGGATGTTTGATGGTATTACAGATCTCGTCGCAGGATGGAAGCAGCTCCTATTAAGGCTGCCTTTTGCAATTGACTAATGGCGAATCTGTCAATGCCAATGGTGTTCAAGTGATGCTCCTGCTGTTTGGGGATTGCACCCAAGGCGCTAATAATAATAATAATAATAATAATAATAATAATAATAATAATAATAATAATGACAATAATAATAATAATAATAATAATAATAATAATAATAATAATAATAATAATAAATTTAATTTTAATTTTACAGCCCCATCATACCACAAGGCAACTTTGGACAGGACACCACAACCGTTGTTAAGTTGCCAACCCTCCATGGAGTATTTTTTCCAGAATAAGAGAGTTGGAAGGGACCTTGGAGGTCTTCTAGTCCCACCCCCTGCTCAGGCAAGAAAACCTTTGGCGATGTCCTTGACTTACGGCCACAGCTGAACCCAAAATTCCCACTCTTAAGCAAGAGGTTTGTTAAGTCGCAAAAGGGGATCATGTGAGCATGGGGAGACGGCAACTTTCCTAAGTACACGCCAGTTGCCAAGCACCCAAATTTTGATCACATGATCGTTAAGTGTGCAATGGTCGTTAAGTGTGAAAAACAGACGTAAGTCCCTTTTTCCATGCAAAAATGATGATGGTGATGATGATGGAAGGGCCCTTGGAGGTCATCTAGTCCAACCCCCTGCTCAGGCAGGAAACCGTATACCATTTCAGAGAAATGGCTGTCCAGTCTCTTCTTGAAAACCTCCAGTGATGGAGCACCCACGATTTCTGGTGGCAAGCAGTTCCACTGGTTAATTGTTCTAACTATCAGGAAGTTAGTTCTTAGTACAACATTGCTTCTCTCCTGGATGAGTTTCCATCCATTGCTTCTCGTCCTGCCTTCGGGTGCTTTGGAGAATAGCTTGACTCCCTCTTCTTTGGGGCAGCCCCTGAGAGATTGGAAGACTGTTATCATGTCCCCCCTGGTCCTTCTCTTCGTTAGACTTGACGTACCCAATTATAACTTTGAACAGTCAGTAAACGAATGGCTGTAAGTCAAGGACTGCCTATAATGGTTTTCTTAGCAAAACAAATTCAAACACTTCCCACACTGCTTTAGTGGCAAGAGAAAACTGGGCTTCTTGCTTGTTCTCCCAACTCAAACAAAGCACCTTTATGCAGAGACATTTTTTTAAAAAAAAAAAAATCCGTTATGCGTCTGCAATCTGCTTTTACCGTTGCCTCTTGGCGTATTTTATCCAGACTCTATTTTACGGTATTGTCCTGGAGTGCATTGAGATTTATTTATTTTTTTAATCAAACACTGCTTGTGGGTTTTATCGGGTTGTGTTCTACATAAATACATAAATCCGAGCTGTCAGGCATTTAGTAAGTTCTGAACACCTGTGTCCGTTTGGCTTTTCTGTACTGTTAACGTTTCCAAAAATAATAATAATAATTAATTAAGCAGCAACATCATTGGCAGGGGTAAAAAAAAAAAGATAAGCCAGGAGAAGAATTTTAAAAAGTCGAGATTTCAACTCAAGTCTGAACAAAGAAGGGAACTGGCTATGTCTAGTCCAGGGGTAGGCAACCTCGGCTCTTTTGTGACTCATGGACTTCAACTCCCAGAATTCCTGAGCCAGCATGGCTCAGCATGGAAACCTCTCCCTTTCCCCTCAGCATGGCTGGCTCAGGAATTCTGGGACTTGAAGTCCATGAGTCATAAAGCGGCCTAGGCCTAGGCCAGGGGTAGGCAACCTCGGCTTTTATGACTCGTGGACTTCAACTCCCAGAATTCCTGAGCCAGCATGGCTCAGCTTGGAAACCTCTCCCTTTCCCCTCAGCGTGGCTGGCTCAGGAATTCTGGGACTTGAAGTCCATGAGTCATAAAGCGGCCTAGGCCTAGGCCAGGGGTAGGCAACCTCGGCTCTTTTATGACTCGTGGACTTCAACTCCCAGAATTCCTGAGCCAGCTGACTCAGGAATTCTGGGAGTTGGTCCATGAGTCATAAAAGAGCCGAGGTTGCCTACCCCTGGTCTAGTCTAACAAAGAGAATGCTTAGAGGGCAGGACAAGAAGCAATGGATGGAAACTCACCAAGGAGAGAAGCAACCCGGAACTAAGGAGGGATTTCCTATGTGAGAGCAATTAACCAGGGGAACAGCTGGCCACCGGAAACTGTGGCTGCTTCATCAGCTCAGTTCTGAAGATCATATAGGAGCCGTGACCAGGGTGGGCTTTTGCCCAGATTCGCCTGGTGCGCCAGTTGCGTCCCTATCTGGACCGAGATGCTCTACGTACAGTCACTCATGCGCTCGTGACCTCCCGGTTAGACTACTGCAAGGCGTTGTCTGTGGGCGCGCCTGCCCTATGGAATGATCTGCCTGTGGAACTCTGGACCGCCCCCGACCTTCGTTCGTTTCGCCGGGACCTGAATACCTGGTTCTTTGATCTATCTGGCCTGGACTGAGGGGTTTTTAAGTTTTTAAACGTTGTTGGGCTATTAATTAATTTAATTCATTTTAATTCTATTTCTATGTCAACTTTTATATTGTCTTTTAAATCGCCCTGAGTCCTTTGGGAATAGGGCGGTATATATAAATAAATAAATAAATAAATAAATAAATAAATAAATAAATAAATAAATAAATAAATAAATAAGATACCTCCTATCAAGAAAGACTGAAGGGAACTGAGAGAAAGCAAATGAGAAGGGATGGATAGCATGTCTGAATCCACGAAGGGATGTCACACCTAAGATCAATATCTGTTCTCTCTTGTCCCAAAATCTAGGACAGAGGCTAAGGGATTGAAGCGAACAGGAAGACAGATTCCTAATGAATGTTAGAATAAACTACGCGACAATAAGCCTGCCAGTAAAATCAATGCTGGGCAAAGAGCTTGTGGATTCCCCTTTTACTGGGCGTCTTCAAAAAGTCACAAATCTGGGAGGCTATAATTTGGATTTATTTATCTTTTTTTGAACACAGCGGAGAGGAATTCATGGGCCCTTCCAATTGTAGGATTGAGAAGGACTGAGAAGGGAAATCGGAACGATATCTGAGCTGGCTTAAGGGCAAGCCTTAAAATAAAATAAGCAAAGCTCCCCATCAACCCAAACTCCACTTTTTAAAATCAAAGCTTTGTAACTTGATGTATCTGTTCCCAGGCTATTTACTACTGGTAGACCAGCGTTTCTCAACCCTGGCAACCTGAAGATGGGTGGAAATTCCCAGCACTTCCCAGCCAGCTATGGGGATGGGTGACTTTGGGCCAATCCCCAGGAGACGGTGAGTTCTAGTCCTGATAACTCAGCCTAACTCACTTCCCATGGGTTGCGGGGAAAATAGGAAGAAGGAATATCAGATATGTTCTCTGCCTTATTTATACATATGATAAAGGCAGTAGATAGATGGATGGATGGATGGATGGATGAATGGATGGATGGATGGATGGGTGGGTGGATGGATGGGTGGGTGGATGGACGGACAGACAGATGAGATAGATAAGGATGGATAGATGATAGAGACACACAGAGAGAGATGAGATGAGATAAGAGATGATAGAGGTTAGGAGAGAGACAGAGACAGATAGATATAGATAGATAGATAGATAGATAGATAGATAGATAGATAGATAGATAGATAGATAGATAGATAGATAGATAGATAGGCAGACAGACAGACAGACAGACAGACAGACAGACAGACAGACAGACAGAAGATAGACAGAGAGAGAGATAGGTAGACAGAAGATAGATAAAGATATGAGATAGAGATAGATAGATAGATAGATAGATAGATAGATGATAGATAGATAGATAGATGGATGGATGGATGGATGGATGGATGGATGGATGGATAGACAGACAGACAGACAGACAGACAGACAGACAGACAGACAGACAGACAGATAGATAGATGAATGATGGATGGATGGATGGATGGATGGATAGATGAGATAGAAAGATGGATAGATGATAGAGATAGACAGAGAGAGATGAGATGAGAGATATGAGAGATGATAGACAGAGATAGGAATGAGACAAGAGACAGATAGATTGACAATAGATAGATAGATACAGATAGGTAGACAGAAGATAGAGAGATAGAGATATGAGATAAGAGATAGACAGACAGAGAGATAGATAAGATGATGGATGGATGGATAGATGAGACAGATAGAGAGACGGATAGATAGAGATAGACAGAGAGAGAGAGATAGGAGAGAGACAGAGACAGATAGACAGAAGATAGAGAGACAGAGATATGAGATAGAGACAGACAAACAGACAGACAGAAAGATAGATAATGGATGGACGCATAGATGAGATAGAGAGACGGATAGATGAGAGAGAGAGAGAGAGAGAGAGAGAGAGAGAGATGAGAGAGATGGGAGATGGGAGGAGAGAGACAGATAGATATAGACAGACAGACAGAAGATAGAAAGAGATGTGAGAGAGAGAGACGGATAGGTGATACAGACAGACAGCTGGTGGCCAAGCACCTTGATCACAATCACATGTCTGTGGTTGTAAGTGTGCGGTCGTAACTTTCAACGGAAGCTAAACAAAATGGTCGTAAGTCAAGAACTACCAGTATTTTGTCATCTTTCTCTGTTTCCACCCTTTTTTTAAAAAAAAAATTGGGTTTTCACAATACCTTGAGCCTCTCAGGCAAGGATATATTTCCCTTCCATAGAGCGAAAGGAATTATGGAGTGTCTCTCCAGGACAAAGCAGCACGGAAGGACTTCATGCCAAACACAGCTGGGGGGGGGTCGGGTGGGGGGGCGAGAGACACACCAGAGCTGCACGTACTTGAACAAAGAAGTCTTGGGCCTTTGAGGTTTCTTTTTTGCAAAAAATGCTGCAAACTCTCTTCCGGAGCTGGCATAACTAAGCTGAGCTGAAAGCTCCGAAGATGCCCGTGTATTTTTCATGTCCAGGTACTCTGTCAGCAGCATCTGGAAGAGAAAGAGACCGGGGGGAAAAAAAGAGAGAGAGAGAGAGAATTTCATTCCAACGAAATCCCAGAATAGGCTTTATCAATAAATCACAGTTTAACTGAACAGGAAGGTGGCAGAGCTGAAAGACGGAGGTGTTTTTGGCTGAAAAGTTAACAAATGTGCTAAAGAACCTGCCAGCAGAAATTGTAATTTTTTTTTTGGGGGGGGGGGGTTGTTTCCAGAAAACAAGAAAGTTTTCAGAAGTTCCTAAGTTTCACTTAGCTTATGAGTAGATTTTAGAGGGATATTGTTATTATTATTTATTATAGAGGAATTTGTATTAAGTTTTTTTTAGACATAACATATATTGTATTATTATTACTACTATTATTTTAGTATTAGTATTGATTATATTCTTGTTTAAGTTATTATTATTATGTTTCAATAATTTGAATGTATCTACATTAAAGGGGAGTTAAAGCACATTATGAATTTGGTTAATTTTATAATGGATAATTTTAGTTAGAATATGATTATTATATCTATAACCCTGTATTCAGCTCTGGGAAGTGGGGGGGGAAGGGGGTGGTTTAGGGTGGGTGGGTTTTGGGGATATGTATTGTAAAAAAATTTTTAAAACTCTTTAATAAAAAAAAAGAAAGTTTTCAGAAGTTAAGGGGACCTCGGGGCTAGCTTTGGGCAGCCTCCTGAAGACGAGGCTCTGTGGGAAATTTAAGAGACTGTTTCAGAAAACCAACCAATTCTGAATTATTATTATTTTTTGTAAAAAGAGATCCTTAACTTCTTGGTTCCGTAGAGATCTGACCTCAAGACAGAGTTTCTTAAAGTACAGAATACGGAATAACAGAGCAGGAAGGGACCTTGGAGGTCATCTAGTCCAACCCCTTGCTCAGGCAGGAAAAACTCTTACCGTTTCAGACAGAGGGCTGCCCAATCTCTTTTTAAAAACTTTAATATTTGAGTTTTCCTCTCAAAAACCCCTTTCCTGCTTGTAAAAATTATGGAGGATTCTAAAACAGCTCTTCTCTGCAGGGGTTCTGTTAACTCTATATTCACTATATTAAAGTTGATTTATTTAGGCCTGTACGTCGCCCATCTCACCTAGAATAGTTTACATTAAAATGAACACATTCATAAATAGTTATTTATTGAATCAGGTAAAAAACATAACAACGTGTAACCCAACGGATATTTAACAGAACTAAATTATTTTTTTAATTTATATTAATTTATATTTATGACAGTCGCAGAGTCCCGGGGTGTGTGTGTGTGTCACGCGATCCCCTTTTCCGACCTTCTGCCAAGCAAAGTCAATTGGGGGAAGCCATGTTACTAATAAAGTTGGAAGGGACCTTGGAGGTCATTTAGTCCAACCCCCTGCTCAGGCAGGAAACCCTATACCGTTTCAGAGGAATGGCTGTCCAGTCTCTTCTTAAAAACTCCCGGTGTTGGAGCATTCACCGCTTCTGGAGGCAGGTTGTTCCACTGGCTAATTGTTCTCACTGTCAGGAAGTTTCTCCTTAGTCCTAGGTTGCTTCTCTCCTTGGTTAGTTTCCATCCGTTGCTTCTTGTCCTGCCTTTGGGTGCTTTGGAGAATAGCTTGACTGCCTCTTCTTTGGGGCAGCCCCTGATATACTGTAAGACTGCTGTCATGTCTCCCTTCGTCCTTCTCTGCATGAAACTAGACATACCCAATTCCAGCAACCGTTCCTTGTATGTTTTAGTCTCCAGTCCCCCAATCATCTTTGTTGCTCTTCTCTGCACTCTTTCCAGAGTCTCAACATGTTTTTTACATCGTGGTGACCAAAACTGGATGCAGGATTCCAAGGGTGGCCTTACCAAGGCGTTGTAAAGTAGTATTAACACTTCATGTGATCTTGATTCTATCCCTCTGTTAATGCAGCCTAGCACCGTGTTGGCCTTTTTGGCAGCTGCAGCACACGGCTGGCTCACGTTTAAGGGATCGTCCACCAGGACTCCGAGATCCCTCTCACAGTTGCTACTATTGAACAACTGCGGTGATTCCCTTAGCGACTGTGGCAAGAAAGGTTGTAAAACGGGGCAAAACTCACTTAACAAATGTTTCGCTTAGCAACAGAAATCTTGGGCTCCATTGCGGTCGTAACTGGAAGGCTACCTGTACTGATTGACAGACAGCCCTATTTGCAGTGTGAATTATGGGAAGAAGAAGAAGAAAAAAAGACGGGGAGGGGGGGAAGAGTTTGTGATTAAAGCACATTAAAGCACTGCCAACCCCTCTGTCACCTAAGAACTACTGCTAATTATATTTTCACCCAGCGAGAAAGCCACCTAACTTAATAAAAGGGCCCTGACAGTATACCAAGCGGAACAGAACAGCGAAGTGCGAACCGCATTTAAACAAATTAACAGGAAACCACCAGGCCAAAAAAGAATTAAGCTGCTAATCAGAGAAAACTGGGAATATTGCTCGGCTTTTTTTTTTTAAAAAAGGAATGCAATTAAATAGCAATAACCTGGTTTCTATCCGTAAGTATCTCAGAACCTCGGCAGCAAAGAGGTCCCTATTTTTACCCTTCTGCTGTGGATCAGAAACCTGCTTGTAGTTAGCTTTGCTCTGCAACGTAGCTACTTTCTGTTCCAATCCTCAAAGGAGTCTCCCGCCAAACGCCTATCCAAACTACATCTGGCAATGCCGGGGGAGGTGAATGAACAGAAGTGTCCTTGCTGCTCTCTGACCTTGGTGGTTTTCTTGCAGACGTTTCATCACCCAACTAGGGAACATCATCAGTGCTGGAAGGGGAGTGAGGCTTGTGGACAGGAGGAGGAGGAGGAGGAGGAGGAGGAGGAGGAGGAGGAGGAGGAGGAGGAGGAGGAGGAGGACTGTGGAGTCCTTGGTGCTCTCTGAGCCTGGTGGTTTTCTTGCAGGCGTTTCATGACCCAACTAGGTAACATCATCAGTGTTAGAAGGGAGTGGAAAGGAGGAGAAGGAAGGAAGGAAGGAAGGAAGGAAGGAAGGAAGGAAGGAAGGAAGGAAGGAAGGAAGGAAGGAAGGAAGGAAGGAAGGAAGGAAGGAAGGAGAGGAGGAGGAGGAGGAGGACGACGACTGTGGGGTTCTTGGTGCTCTCTGACCATGGTTGTTTTCTTGCAGGCATTTCCTGACCCAACTAGGTAACATCATCAGTACTAGAAGAGAGGGGGGGTTGTGGAGAGGAGGAGGAGGAGGAGGAGGAATGGGGAAGAAGGAAGGAAGGAAGGAAGATGAGGAAGAGGAAGAGGAGGAGGAAGAAGAGGAGGAGAAGGTCTATGGCGTCCCTGCTGCTTTCTGACCTTGGTTGTTTTCTTGCAGATGTTTTGTGACCCAACCAGGTAACATCATCTCCTTTTTAACACTTTCAATGTCTGCTCTTTTTATTTCAAGAAGCGGCTGCCCAACGTAGTCCTCAACATACGAGCCCCTGAGCTGAGCCCCAATTTTTCCCCCCAGTTATGACCATTACAGCATTCCCACGGTCAAGAGATCCAAATTCAAACCCGCCAGGCAACCGGTTGGTATTTCTGTTGGTTGTAGGATCCTGGGGTCACATGATCCCCTTTTGCGACCTTCCGACAAGCAAAGTCGAGGGGGAAACCAGATTCACTTTCTGACCGTCTGACCCGCTTAGCAACTGCGGCACTTCCTTTAACAACTGTGACAAGAAAGGCCCTCAAATGGGTTCAAAACTCACTTAACCGTCTACATATCAACGATGGAACGTTTAAGCCCAATATTGGCCGTGAAGCCGAGGACTTACCTGTGCGGCATTCATGGGACGTAATGCTTGTGCAATGAAATATGAGTCGGGAACTACACAACCCCCCCCCTTTTTTTTTTTTTTTGCTACTCACTGACCAGATTAGACCTGCCTGCCTGGGGATGAAGAAAAGCTTGGAGAATTGGCTCCTTGCAATGTTTAATTATTCGTGGCAAAGCCATCCATCAAAATCCTTTTAGGCATTCATCAAATGCGTAAAGAACGAGATTTACGAGGGGAGGTAAGAACTTGCAGGGCCCCCCCCATCCCATCCATTTGTAACGAGGACTTGTGACTTTCTGCGCGACCGAGGTCGAATAACGGTTTGGACCAGGACCCTAAAGAAATTTGGACCGGGATAAGAGAATTGGACACAGGACGGGCCGAGCCGAAGAAGACAGGAGTGCATAGAAGGTGTGTAATTTCAAAGTCGTATCTTTTATTGTGGATTAGGACTTCGGGGCAACGAAACAGCATCCATCTGTTCAAGGAAACGAGGACAGGGAGTCCTCGGCTTACGGCCACAATGGAGCCCAAAGTTTCTGTTGCTAAGCAGGACCTGGGTTCAAGTGAGTTTCCTTGCCAGTCGTACATCATGTTTAGTCTCGAATTAAGCATATAATACAGGTTGACAGATTTTATTTTCCTGGGCTCCAAGATCACCGCAGACGGGGACTGAAGCCAAGAAATGAAAAGACGCTTGCTCCTGGGGCGGAAAGCCATGGCCAATCTAGACAGCACACTAAAAAGCAGAAACATCACCCTATCAACAAAAGTGCGTATATTCAAGGCTATGGTCTTCCCAGTTGCAATGTATGGCTTCCCAGTTGCAATGTATGGACCATAAGAAAGGCTGAGCGCCAAAGAATTGAGGCCTTTGAAGTATGGTGCTGGAGGAGACTCCTGCGAGTCCCTTGGACTGCAAGGCGATCAAACCGGTCAGTCCTAGAGGAGATCAAACCTGACTGCTCTTTAGAAGGCCAGATCCTGAAGTGGAAACTCAAATACTTTGGCCACCTAATGAGGAGGAAGGACTCACTGGAGAAGAGCCTAATGCTGGGAAAGGTTGAGGGCAAGAGAAGAAGGGGACGACAGAGAAGGAGGTGGCTGGATGGAGTCACTGAAGCAGGAGGCGTGAGCTTAAATGGACTCCAGAAGACGGTAGAGGACAGGAAGGCCTGGAGGAACATGGTCCACGGGGTCGCAAGGGGTCAGACACGACTTCGCAACTAACAACAACAATACAGGTGGCCCTCGATGTACCGTTGTGACTGATCCCAAAATTCCCGTTGCTAAGCGAGACATTTGTTAAGTGGGTTTTGCCCGGCTGTTACCCCGTTTCTTGCCACGGTTGTGAACTGAATCCCTGCAGTTGTTAAGTTAGTCGCATGGTTCTTAAGCGAATCCGGCTTTCCCACTGATTTTGTTTGTCAGAATGTCGCAAAAGGGGATCGCGTGACACCCCACTACCCCGCAACCCGGCACGCTGCAAATGTCAGAAGTACAAGTCAGTTGCCAAGTGCCTGGATTCTGATCACGTGACCATGGGGATGCTGCCATGGTGGTAAGGAAGAAAAACGGTCGTACATCACTTTGTGCAGTGCCGTTGTAAATTCAAATGGCCACTAAATGAGGCAACATTTTAAATCGAGGACTAGCTGTACTTTGATCTGAGAGTGGGCAAGAAGAGTCAAAAAGCATTAAATGAAGAGCATTAGGATTGCATCTTTTTGAGGCAAAGGTAACTGGAAGCAGTGTTTTAAAAGACTGCCTGTTTGGCCATAATCCGTGGTTGTCATATAGGTCTTCAGTTCAAGAATGGAATGGAATGGAGTGGAGTGGAGTGGAGTGGAGTGGAGTGGAGTGGAGTGGAGTGGAGTGGAGTGGAGTGGAGTAGAGTAGAGTAGAGTAGAGTAGAGTAGAGTAGAGTAGGGTAGGGTAGGGTAGGGTAGGGTAGGGTAGGATAGGATAGGATAGGATAGAATGGAATGGAATGGAATGGAATGGAATGGAATGGAATGGAATGGAATGGAATGGGAATGGGATGGGAATGGAACTGGAACAGAACAGAACAGAACAGAACAGAACAGAACAGAATGAATGGAATGGAGTAGAGTAGAGTAGGGTAGGGTAGGGTAGGGTAGGGTAGAATAGAATAGAATGGAATGGAATGGAATGGAATGGAATGGAATGGAATGGAATGGAATGGAACGGAGTGGGAATAGGAATGGGATGGGGATGGGAATGGAACTGGAACAAAACAGAACAGAACAGAACAGAACAGAACAGAATGAATGGAATGGAATGGAACAGAATAAAAAATAGGGAATAGAATGGAGTAGAACAGAACGGTTATAAAATGGAGCAAGATTCACTCTCTTAGCAACAGAAATTTTGGGGCTCAATGGTGCCCGTAAGTCGAGGACCACCTGTATTCCAGTTTTTTTGGGGGAAAAGTCACAGGGTGGACGTCCAGGTCAAGCAATCCCTGGCGGAGCATTCTCTTCTCCATTCCTAGCAGACTCCCGAATCAATCAAGGGCTTTTTTTTAAGTGCTGGTAGCCCAGTTAGCACTTCGGAGGGGGGAAAGAGCACAACTAAGCACACACAACCGCCCCAGCAAGCTCACACAAACGCACAGCCGAGGCAACCACTTCCTGTTGGAGCTCAGGAGAGAGAGGATCAAGACATCCCCAGCTTCTTCCTTTACCTGTCTGAGGCCTGTCACCTTGACTTGATCGATTTAGCTTGGCAGGAGCCTTTAGGAACCTTCTCCTAGATTTGCCATGATCTCAGCCGGGGGCCCTTTGCT
>NC_139515.1:86984791-87073081 GCF_947247035.1 Vipera ursinii | reverse complement strand
GGAGGAGGAGGAGGAGGAGAAGAAGAAGAAGAAGAAGAAGAAGAAGGAGGAGGAGGAGGAGGAGGAGGAGGAGGAGGAGGCGAGAGGAGGAGGAGGAGGAGAAGGAGAAGGAGGAGAAGGAGAAGGAGAAGGAGGAGGAGGAGGAGGAGGAGGAGGAGGGAGGAGGAGGAGGAGGAGGAGAAGGAGGAGGAGGAGGAGGAGGAGGAGGAGGAGGAGGAGGAGGAGGAGAAGGAGAAGGAGAAGGAGAAGGAGGAGAAGAAGAAGAAGAAGAAGAAGAAGAAGAAGAAGAAGAAGAAGAAGAAGAGAGAGAAGAAGAAGAAGAAGAGAAGAAGAAGAAGAAGAAGAAGATGAAGATGTAGTAGTAGTAGTAGTGTGGGGTCCTGGGTGCTCTCTGAACTTGGTGGGTTTTCTTGCAGATGTTTCGTGACCCAACTAAGTATCCTCATCAGTGCTAGAAGGAGTGGGGTTTGCAAAGAGGAGGAGAATGAAATGGGGAGGAGGAGGAGAAGAAGACGAAGAAGAAGAGGAGGAGGAGGAGGAGGATAGACAGTGGATAAAGCTCGTGAAAAAGAAAACAGCACACATCCGCTATCCTTCATTCTTCAAAGCCATCTCCACCAAAGCCATCAGCTCCATTGTTCCCGAGTGGAAGTCTCTCCAGAAACATCATCACCAAGTACAAGAATTAATGACAAAGCGTTCTTTGTATTTGGGGTTGCAAACACTTCATAAAAGACAGAAATGAAAAGAAACGCTCTGGCGACTTAAAGCAAGTTAAAAAAACAACCAACCACTTTCCTCAAAAGATGGGGAATGCAGAAATAATCCATTCGCCTTGGTTTTCAAGAGGAGCCAATTGTTAAATACACTGCAATATATTTTAAAAGCCTTCCAGGGTCAGTTCTTAGTGCCCTCACTAACAGACAGGCAAGGGTTTCTGCCCAATGTTTTCCTACTCCGATAGTAGCTATGTCAGAAAGGTGGGGGGGGGAAACCAACAACAACATGTTATGTGATGTTTTGGCAAGTTTGCAAAGCGAAGGAAGGCAGAGAATGCCAACCACACCTTTCCACCCCCACCCACCCCCCGCCAACGACTTAAAAACAGTGCAATCGAGAATCCTCACCGTTCTATTCTTTTCTATTCCCAATTTATCCAAAGATCAAGTAGAAAACTATTATTGGCCTGTCCCAGAAATATTAAAGTTTCGAATTCTCCCCCGAAACTCTTGCAGTTTTTTTAAAAAAATCAGTCGTCACCAGACCTTAT
Source organism: Vipera ursinii (assembly GCF_947247035.1). NCBI lineage: Eukaryota > Metazoa > Chordata > Lepidosauria > Squamata > Viperidae > Vipera > Vipera ursinii. The sequence continues at coordinate 87,071,811 of NC_139515.1, read as the reverse complement.
TGCACAGATGAGGAGAAATCAATAAATGAAGTCCCTGCCCGCTATCAAAAACCTTCTGAGTTACTTTCCAGACTTCATATGGGCCATAGGAATATGGAAGGAAGGAAGGAAGGAAGGAAGGAAGGAAGGAAGGAAGGAAGGAAGGAAGGAAGGAAGGAAGGAAGGAAGGAAGGAAGGAAGCTCAGAGGGCATGGACTGCACAATCCTCTTCTTCCTTCTCTTCCTCCTCCCCATTTTATTCTCCTTCATTCTGCAAACCCCGCTCCCTTCTAGCACTGATCATGTTACCTAGTTGGATAAGGAAATGTCCGCAAGAAAACAAGCTCAGAGAGCACCAAGGACCCCACAGTTGTTGTTGTCGTCGTCCTCCTCCTCCTCCTCCTCTTCTCCTCCTCCTCCTCCTCCTCCTCTTCTTCTCCTCCTCCTCCTCTTCTCCTCCTCCTCCTCCTCCTCCTCCCCCACAACCCCGCTCCCTTCTAGCACTGATCATGTTACCTAGTTGGGTAAGGAAATGTTCGCAAGAGAGGAAAAAGAGAAGAAATATCCAATATTTATTCTGGGATAGTCACTTGGTCCCCGGCTGCAGGGGACTGTAGCCAAGAAATTAAAAGACGCTTGCTCCTGGGGAGGAAAGCCATGGCAAATCTAGACAGCACACTAAAAAGCAGAGACATCACCCTGCCAACAAAAGTGCGTATAGTCAAGGCCATGGTCTTCCCAGTTGCAATGTATGGCAGTGAAAGCTGGACCATAAGAAAGGCTGAGCGCCAAAGAATTGAAGCCTTTGAACTCTGGTGCTGGAGAAGACTCCTGCGAGTCCCTCGGACTGCGAGGCGATCAAACCGGTCAGTCCCAGAGGAGATCAATCCTGACTGCTCTTTAGAAGGCCAGATCCTGAAGCTAAAACTCAAATCCTTTGGCCACCTAATGAGAAGGAAGGACTCACTGGAGAAGAGCCTCATGCTGGGAAAGGTTGAGGGCAAGAGAAGAAGGGGACGACAGAGAAGGAGGTGGCTGGATGGAGTCACTGAAGCGGTAGGCGTGAACCTAGATGGACTCCAGAAGATGGTGGAGGACAGGAAGGCCTGGAGGAACGTTGTCCATGGGGTCGCGAGGGGTCGGACACGACTTCGCAGCGAACAACAACAACACTTAATAACGGGTTCAAAAAAGAGGAGGGGGAAAAAAATCCTAACGCAAAAGAAAGACTCTTCCTTGCATTTACCCCCAAAAGCTCCTGAACTTTAAAAAGTTGTTAATCAGACACAAACTCCTGTGTAAACGGAATGACGATTAAAGGTTAAGTACAGGTTTCGGAAATTTCAGAAGCCGTGTGGCGGAATCACTCTTAAAAAACTGGGATGGGGAGGAAGAGGGGAGAGAAAGGAAGAGAACTTATCAAAGGTTTGATGGGAATTAAAACATCTTAATTAAAATACTCAGAAGTGCCGCACTCATTTCGGCACAAAGTTCTATTTTCAAATGTCAAGTTTAATCAGGCACTTGAGGGGGGGGGGAGAAACACGCATAATGTTTCTCCCGCAAGGAAGGGCAACGGGATTCTCCGGCTTCTCCCTTTTCGTGCCCCTGGGGTCAAGAGCTGCGCAAAGTTCTGGAGAAGATTCGGACTAAGGTGTGTCCCAAGTCACGCTCACCAAGATCTCAAGTCCACTTCTGTGCAGAGTTTAAAGGGTTATAGTAGCTCCTGAGTGTGACTCTACTACTAGGATAGGATAGGATAGGATAGGATAGGATAGGATAGGATAGGATAGGATAGGATAGGATAGGATAGGATAGGATAGGATAGGATAGGATAGGATAGGATAGGTAGGGTAGGGTAAGGTAGGGTAGGGTAGGGTAGGGTAGGGTAGGGTAGGGTAGGGTAGGGTAGGGTAGAATAGAGTAGAATAGAATAGAATAGAATAGAATAGAATAGAATAGAATAGAATAGAATAGAATAGAATAGAATAGAATAGAATAGAATAGAATAGAATAGAATAGAATAGAATAGAATAGAATAGAATAGAATAGAATAGAATAGAATAGAATAGAATAGAATAGAATAGAATAGAATAGATGGAATGGAATGGAATGGAATGGAATGGAATGGAATGGAATGGAATAGAATAGAATATGGAATGGAATGGAATGGAATGGAATGGAATGGAATGGAATGGAATGGAATAGAATAGAATAGAATAGAATAGAATAGAATAGAATAGAATAGAATAGAATAGAATAGAATAGAATAGAATAGAATAGAATAGAATAGAATAGAATAGAATAGAATAGAATAGAATAGAATAGAATAGAATAGAATAGAATAGAAAATATGGTGTATTTTCTTTCTGGCCATAAGAAGAAAACAAATAAATTTCAGACACTTGTTTTTATTTTGTTTTTGTTTTATCTGGCTGACAATTTGCATTTATTTACACACTGTCTGTCCTTCTGGGGAGCCAAGAAGGGTGTTTCCCTTCTCTCTTTTTTTTGCCTATGCAATCCTGTATCACAGCAAGAAAAATATGTTTTCCGTTAAATTTCTGCTCAAAGCATATTTCATCTTCTCTCCCTCTTCACAGGATTGCCATCAAAATGAAATGCAAAATCAACATCTGCTCTCCTGCCATTCTCAGATTGAGATGCAATAAACCTAATAAATAAGTCAAACACTTCATCTTCGCAGACTTAGATATTCGAGTGGTTTTTTTAAAAAAAGTATAACGCGCAACACAAGAAGACAATTTTTAAAAGAGCTAGCAATCATCTAAAGTCGCAAATTAACAACGCGCAGCGACTAATCGGTCAAGGATGGATCTCCCGATTACAGAAACACCATTTCAGGCAGACCGCATTACAGCCCCCCAAAAAAGAACAATTTTCTGCCCATCCTTTAATTTGGAGCTTTTCTAGCGTGGATTTTTTTTATTTTCTTTGTGTTAAATCAGAACATTGAATTAGGATTTCTTAGAAGAACAGGGTGATGGAAAAACAAATCTTAGACGGGGTCAGAAATCCACCCTCTGCTCGCACACACAGGCACACAAATACATTTGCAGATGACATGAAATTGCTGGCGTCAGATGATGTCCTTGAAAACAGAGATACAATTCAAAACGTTTTTTTAAAAGGTTAGAGAAACAGTCCTGAAAAATAACAAAAAGGAATTTAACCGAGACAAATGCAAAGTGCTTCACCAAAGACACGGTAGATTAAAACACGGGGGGGGGGGGCAATGAATGGGGGAGACTGGCTAGTTAAGGTTCCTTGTGAAAAAGATCTAGGCAAAACGGTCAACTTGCAAACTGAACCTCAATCTGCCAGGCGAAAGGAGAAAGCGAGGGGGGAATTCAATGGAAGGCTTCCTCAAGAGATACCGACAGGTAGATAGGTAGGCGGGTAGGTAGATAGACAGACAGACAGACAGATATTTATAGAGAGGAACTTGATAGAAAGATAGATACTTGATAGACAGATGGATAGATGGTAAGAGATAGATGATACATTATAGATAGATAGATAGATAGATAGATAGATAGATAGATAGATAGACAGACAGACAGACAGACAGACATTTATAGAGAAGAACGATAGAAAGATAGATACTTGATAGACAGATGGATAGATGGTAAGAGATAGATGATACATTAGATAGATAGATAGATAGATAGATAGATAGATAGATAGATAGATAGACAGATAGACAGACAGACAGACAGATATTTATAGAGAAGAACGATAGAAAGATAGATACTTGATAGACAGATGGATAGATGGTAAGAGATAGATGATACATTAGATAGATAGATAGATAGATAGATAGATAGATAGATAGATAGATAGATAGACAGATAGACAGACAGACAGACAGATATTTATAGAGAAGAACGATAGAAAGATAGATACTTGATAGACAGATGGATAGATGGTAAGAGATAGATGATACATTAGATAGATAGATAGATAGATAGATAGATAGATAGATAGATAGATAGACAGATAGACAGACAGACAGACAGATATTTATAGAGAAGAACGATAGAAAGATAGATACTTGATAGACAGATGGATAGATGGTAAGAGATAGATGATACATTAGATAGATAGATAGATAGATAGATAGATAGATAGATAGATAGATAGATAGACAGATAGACAGACAGACAGACAGATATTTATAGAGAAGAACGATAGAAAGATAGATACTTGATAGACAGATGGATAGATGGTAAGAGATAGATGATACATTAGATAGATAGATAGATAGATAGATAGATAGATAGATAGATAGATGATAGATAGATAGATAGATAGATAGATAGATAGATAGATAGATAGATAGAATAGAGAGGAACTTGATAGAAAGATAGATACTTGATAGACAGATGGATAGATGGTAAGAGATAGATGATACATTATAGGTAGGTAGGTAGATAGATAGATAGATAGATAGATAGATAGACAGACAGACAGACAGACATTTATAGAGAAGAACAATAGAAAGATAGATACTTGATAGACAGATGGATAGATGGTAAGAGATAGATGATACATTAGATAGATAGATAGATAGATAGATAGATAGATAGATAGATAGATGATAGATAGATAGATAGATAGATAGATAGATAGATAGATAGATAGATAAAATAGAGAGGAACTTGATAGAAAGATAGATACTTGATAGACAGATGGATAGATGGTAAGAGATAGATGATACATTATAGGTAGGTAGGTAGATAGATAGATAGATAGATAGATAGATAGATAGATAGATAGATAGACAGACAGACAGACAGACAGACATTTATAGAGAAGAACAATAGAAAGATAGATACTTGATAGACAGATGGATAGATGGTAAGAGATAGATGATACATTAGATAGATAGATAGATAGATAGATAGATAGATAGATAGATAGATAGATAGATAGATAGATAGATATAGATAGACAGACAGACAGACAGACAGACAGATATTTATAGAGAAGAACGATAGAAAGATAGATACTTGATAGACAGATGGATAGATGGTAAGAGATAGATGATACATTAGATAGATAGATAGATAGATAGATAGATAGATGATAGATAGATAGATAGATAGATAGATAGATAGATAGATAGATAGATAGATAGATAAAATAGAGAGAAACTTGATAGAAAGATAGATACTTGATAGACAGATGGATAGATGGTAAGAGATAGATGATACATTAGATAGATAGATAGATAGATAGATAGATAGATAGATAGATAGATAGATAGATAGATAGATAGATAGATAGATAGATAGATATAGAGGTGATCCTCAACTTATGACCACCACAGAGCCCAAAATTTCTGCTGCTAAGTGAGACTGTTTTTAAGTGAGTTTTGGCCCCATTTTATGACCTTCCTTGCCACCGTTGTTAAGTGAATCAGTGCACTGGATCTGGCTTCCCCAATGACTGCGATCCCATCATCCCAGGTCACTTGCAACCTTAGCCATTTTAAGATGCGTGGACTTCAACTCCCAGAATTCTGGGATTAATAACAATAACAGCAGCAGCAGCAGCAACAACAACAACAACAAAGTTGGAAGGGATCTTGGAGGTCATCTAGTCCAACCCCCTGCTCAGGCAGGAAACCCTATACATTTCAGACAAATGGCTGTCCAGTCTCTTCTTAAAAACTTCCAGTGTTGGAGCATTCACCGCTTCTGGAGGCAGGTTGTTCCACTGGTTAATTGTTCTCACTGTCAGGAAGTTTCTCCTTAGTTCCAGGTTGCTTCTCTCCTTGGTCAGTTTCCATCCGTTGCTTCTTGTCCTGCTTTCAGCTGCTTTGGAGAATAGCTTGACTGCCTCTTCTTTGGGGCAGCCCCTGAGATATTGGAAGATTGATATCATGTCACCCCTCGTCCTTCGCTTCATTAAACTGGACAGACCCAATTCCAGCAACCGTTCCCTATATGTTTTAGCCTCCAGTCCCCTGATCATCTTTGTTGCTCTTCTCTGCACTCTTTCCAGAGTCTCAACATCTTTTTTACATTGTGGTGACCACAACTGGATGCAGTATTCCAGGTGTGGCCTTCCCAAGGCCTTGTAAAGTGGTATTAACACTTCACGTGATCTCGATTCTATCCCTCTGTTGATGCAGCCTAGCACCGTGTTGGCTTTTTTGGCAGCTGCAGCACACGGCTGGCTCATATTGAAGTGATTGTCCACTAGGACTCCGAGATCCCTCTCGCAGTCGCTACTATTGAGCAAGGTACCACCTATAGTACACCTGTGCATTTGGTTTTTCTTGCCTAAATGTAGAACCTGACTTTTTTCTACCATTGAATTTCACTGAATTTCACTGAAGTCCATCCATCTTAAAATGGCTAAGGTCGAGAAACACTTGCATCAGAGCGCCGGCAATTTTTCAAAGTCTCTTTCAATGGCTGTGTTTAACCAGATCCTAGCCAGCTACCTGTAGGGGATATTTTAATTTGATTTCTGCCCTAAGCAAGAGATTAAACACCGTGGCTTGAATGACTTCTTCTATGCCTACGTTTCCATTTATTACGCCCAAGCGGGCTGCACAGGTGTCAGCTGCGTTTTGAGAAGCGGAGCAAGAAAGATGAGCCGGCTAGGAGGGAGGGGGAAAAATGTATATACTTCATTGGATTTTTTTTTCCAAGAGAAGTAAAAAATCCCTGTGCCAGATGGGGGAGCTCAGAGCCAAGAGAAGAGGTGCAAAGTTGTGGTTAAGAAAAGAGGAGAGAAAGAGAGAGAGAGAGAGAGAAAGTGAGGGAGGGAGAGAAAGAGCAAGGGTGTCAGAGAGAGAGAGAGAAAGAAAGAGAAAGAGAGACGCAGAGGCAGAGAAAGAAAGAGAGGAGGCAGACAGTGAGAGAGAGAGACAGAGTGAGACAGAAAGAGACAGAAAGAGAGAGATAGAAAAAGAGAGAGAAAGAGAAAGAGGGGACAGATAGAGAGAGAGAAAGAGAGAGATGGAGAGACAAAGAGACAATCAGAGACAGAGAGAGAAACAAACAATCAGAGAGAGAGAGAGAGAGAGAGAGAGAGATGGAGAGAGAAAGACAATCAGAGAGAGAGAGACAGAGAAAGAGAGAGATGGAGAAAGGCAATCAGAGAGAGAGACAAAGAGAAAGAGAGATAGAGAGAAAGAGAGATGGAGAGAAAGACAATCAGAGAGAGAGAGAGAGAGATGGAGAGAGAGATGGAGAGACAAAGAGACAGAGAGAGACAAAGAGAGAGAGAGAGAGAGAGAGAGAGAGAGAGAGATGGAGAGAGAAACAGACAAACAGAGAAAGACAGAGAAAGAGAGAGAGAGACAAAGAGAGAGAAAGAGAGATGGAGAGAGAAAGAGACAATCAGAGAGAGAGAGAGAGAGAGAGAAGGAGAGACAATCAGAGAGAGAGACAAAGAGAAAGGGACAGAGAGAGAGAGAGGGGGGGGAAAGAAAGATTAGGGTATGAAGCTACAGAACACCAATCTTTTTTTAAATTTTTTTTTTTGCTTTTTCTGTTAAGTGTTCATGCTCTACCCTGCATTTTCTTTTCGTCATTTTTTTTTCCCCCATTCCACGCTGCTATGAAAAGCACATAGCCAGGCTGCCCAAATGCCAGCATTAAGCAGATTATAATGTTTCCCCAACATGCTCCATTACTTGGGGAGGCACTGCTGCACCAGGGGGGGGCTGTGGGGGGGGGGGGGGGAAAGGCCTTTCAGCCAGCCTCCCTTTCATCAAGTTATCCAGCTAAGGAGTGCTGCTTGCATCTAATCGCACCCGGCCCCATAATGGGATTAGGCAAAAGCCTCGTCATCGTGAGTTTCGGCGTAGCCGGTCCTCGCTTTACGCCTTTAAACGGACGGGGTGTGAAAAGACAGGCCTGGGTCTGGGAGGAGGAAAAAATTGAGCTCCGGCAGCACGCCTTGATTGCTTTATTCACAGGAAACAGGACGCTTCCGGGTTGAAAGGATTGGCCAGTGACATCACCATCGCCCGGGGTGGCGGGGTGCCAAGGGATACCCAGGTGGGGGCTCCTTTCATGTCCCCTGGCAGCAGCTAGAGCGAAGGACGGGGGCTCACCCTGCCCCATGGCAGCACTTAGGTCTTGAACGCAGGCTTCCCGCTTGTCAACCCAGCGTCCTAACCCCACGGGCCACCGTCCTCCCTTCAATAAAATAACTGTTGTTGTTGTTAGTTGCGAAGTCGTGTCCGACCCCTCACAACCCCACGGACAACGTTCCTCCAGGCCTTCCTGTCCTCCACCATCTTCTGGAGTCCATTTAGGCTCACGCCTACTGCTTCAGTGACTCCATCCAGCCACCTCCTTCTCTGTCGTCCCCTTCTTCTCTTGCCCTCAACCTTTCCCAGCATGAGGCTCTTCTCCAGTGAGTCCTTCCTTCTCCTTAGGTGGCCAAAGGATTTGAGTTTTAGCTTCAGAATCTGGCCTTCTAAAGAGAAGTCAGGGTTGATTTCCTCTAGGACTGACCGGTTTGATCGCCTTCCAGTCCAAGGGACTCGCAGGAGTCTTCTCCAGCACCATAGTTCAAAGGCCTCCATTCTTTGGCGCTCGGCCTTTCTTATGGTCCAACTTTCACTGCCATACATTGCAACTGGAAAGACCGTAGCCTTGACTATACGCACTTTTGTTGACAGGGTGATGTCTCTGCTTTTTAGTGTGCTGTCTAGATTTGCCATGGCTTTCCTCCCCAGGAGCAAGCGTCTTTTAATTTCTTGGCTACAGTCCCCATCTGCGGTGAACTTGGAGCCCAGGAAAATAAAATGTGTCTCTACCTCCATTTCTTCCCCATCTATTTGCCAGGAATTGAGAGGGCCGGATGCCACAATCTTGGTTTTCTTAATGTTAAGTTTCAACCCAACTTTTGCACTCTCCTTCACTCGCAACAAGAGGCTCTTTAGTTCCTCTTCACTTTCTGCCAATAAAATAAATAAAAAAGGCTAAACTGTATCCTTTTAAGACAACTTGCACATCTTCATCCACCGCCGTATCTCAGGAGCGTTACGTTCACGCGGAGAACCGTGCAGCGTTTCTCGCAGCTTGAAGGACACAGGGACACGAGAAAAGGGGCGGGATGACTCCGAAGCTGACGCTTCCATCTCTGCCAGCGTCAATCCCGTGGGTACCGGTGAAGTCTCACGCCTCGCACAAGAGGACGCAGCGTTTCTTCACCGCGCAGTTGGGCCAGGGTGATGGAAGCGACTATTGGGACGAATAGAAAAACCTCAGAGCATTGGGCACCCAGCCCAAAGGACAGGTGTGGCGACTCAGCTGTGCGATGCACCTGGCAGCGTTGAAGAAGGACCCATCGTATATCTGCCGCCTTGGATGGCTTTTGAATCCCGGGTCCAAACGGACCGTGAATTCCCAAACGCTGCAGATCCCGTATATCTTTAGTAAAGTGCGGCTGTTAGGGTTTTTCCAAATAACATTCTCAATATTTAGCAAGCAGCATAATGTCTGAGTTCATGTGTTTCACAGGAAATAATACATAATAGTTAATTATCATAAACAGCAGTTAATTAATCGCTCGATAGCCCTCTTCTTACTAATATATATTCAAAGTTAGGTATCACATTTCTTTCTCTCTAACTCGTGTTTCTAGCCATTGATAGAAATTATCCCATCTTCTAAAATACACGGAGTCCTCTTTCTCTTTTATCTTTCAAGTCAATCTGTCCATTTCTGCACACTCTAATATTGTCTTAATTAATACTTCTTCAGTTGGTAAATTTTCATTTTTCCAATGTTGGGCAAAAATACAATTCTTGCTGCCGTTAGTACGGGTAAAATTAAATAAATACAGGCTTTCTCATAGTTTGCTCCTATTATTCCTAACAAAAATAATTCTGGCTTAAAATCTGTTTGTTTTTTAGTCATTTTCTCCAACCATCAATGTATTTTTACCCAAGATCTTTTTGCTTTGGGGCATACCCACCAGATATGATAGCTGGCTACCATTTTTTTAATGTTGGTTGTAAAACCCGGCGCACTGAGGACAAATACATTTTCCACCCATAAAGACTACTTGGGCTATTCCATAATTGCAATCACCTATAATTAGAGTAAGATTTTAGCGGCGTGAGAGCCATTTCGTTCTACCAATGTTGAAAAATTGGTCAAATGGTTTCTTTGATAGGCAGCAGTTGTGTCATCCTTGCTCCATCTGTGGCTGTCAACATGCACAGTGAGGTTCGTGGATTAAGAAGAGATTGGACAGCCATTTGTCCGAAACGGTATGGAGTCTCCTGTTTCACCAGAGGGTTGGACTAGAGGACCTCTGAGGTTCCTTCCAACTCTGCTATCCTGTTATTTTGTTGAAAACAGCTTGTCCCTCTATATAGGGAAGCCTCGACTAAAATGATCCAAGGCCTGGAGGCTAAAACATACGAAGAACGGCTGCGGGACTTGGGTCTGGCTAGTCTAAAAGAAAAGAAGAAACAGGGGAGACATGATAGCAGCGTTCCAGTATTTGAGGGGCTGCCACAAAGAAGAGGGGGGTCACGTTGTTCACCAGAGCACCAGAGGGAAGGATGAGAAACAACAGATGGAAACTGACCAAAGAGAGAAGCAACCTGGGATTAAGGAGAAACTTCCTGACAGTGAGGACAATTAACCAGGGGAACAGCTTTGCCACCACCAGAAATCGTGGTTGCTCCATCACTGGAGGTTTTTAAGAAAAGGCTAGACAGTCACTTGTCTGAGATGATATAGGTTCTCCTGCTTGACCAGGGGGCTGGACTAGAAGACCTCCAGGGTCCCTTCCAGCTTTATTCTATTCTATTCTATTCTATTCTATTCTATTCTATTCTATTCCATTCCACTCCATATTTTCTATTCTATTCTATTCTATTATTCTATTCTATTCTATTCTATTCTATTCTATTCTATTCTATTCTATTCTATTCTATTCTATATTTTCTATTCTATTCTATTCTATTCTATTCTATTCTATTCTATTCTATTCCATTCCATTCCATATTTTCTATTCTATTCTATTCTATTCTATTCTATTCTATTCTATTCTATTCTATTCTAATTCTATTCTATTCTATTCTATTCTATTCTATTCTATTCTATTCTATTCTATTCTATTCTATTCTATTCTATTCCACTCCATATTTTCTATTCTATTCTATTCTATTCTATTCTATTCTATTCTATTCTATTCTATTCTATTCTATTCTATTCTATTCTATTCTATTCTATTCTATTCTATTCTATTCTATTCTATTCTGGTTCGACTTACTTCTGTTTAGTGACGGTTAACAACAGCACTGGAAAAAAATGACGTATGACCGGTTTTCACACCAATGCAGCATCCCCATGGTCAAAATTCGGACGCTTGGCAACTGATTCATATTTATGACGGGTGCAGTGTCCTGGGATCCCCTTCTGCGACCTTCTGACAAGCAAAATCAATGGGGGAAACCAGATTCACGTAACCACCTGTGTTACTAACTTAACAACTGCAGCAGTTCACTTTAACCACTGTGGCAAGGTAGGCCGTAAAATGGAGCAAATCTCACTTAACAACGGTCTCGCTCAGCAATGGAACTTTTGAGATCAGCAGCGGCTGCTAAATTGAGGACTACCTGTAATTAGCTCCACGGGTAGGTTATCGTTTCATGAACGGATAGAAAAAAAAAACCCTGCAAATTTTGATTCGGCTTCCAAATAAATAGCCACTTTCACTTAGTAAAGTTGGGAAATTAGCAGAGGCCCACAGAGGCTGCTTGATTACTGCCAAATCAAATCAAGCGTGGGGTTTTATTGGTCACACGAATCAAACATTTCTCAGGATGATCTGCCCCGAATTTGTTCCTTCGGCAGCGCAACAAACGCCTCCATAATTTAGCCCAATCAGCTTGCGCCTCTCTTCCCCTTCCTTTCACTTTTTCTCAAAATTTCACCTACAGGTGACCAGAATTGGGACTGGAATCTCGGTCACCGAGCAAAGCCAGGTGTTAAGCGAGACACCCGCGTGACTGCTTTGCTCCACAACTCCCATTCCCGCCCTCCCAGTTGCGGGCGTTAAGCAGTCTCCCGGGTCGTTAAGCGGACGGGGCGAAAAGAGCTGTCCGCTGACTTCAGCTCCACTCTGTGCGCAGAAGGAGACTGCTCTGGGCGGCTTGCCAGAAGAGAGTTCGGATCCTGGGGATCTGAGTTCCGTTCCTGCACCCCGCTGAAAGACTACAGCTCGATCTTGGCACGTAGCTCCTTGAGGCAGAGGCCCCGGCAGATGGGAAGGCGTCTTCTCTCCGCAGGCGGCAACAGCTTGCCATGTCCCCTGCAGGCTTCTCCATTGACATTTCTGGGGAAGCCGACGGAGGAGATTTGTAAATAGCAATTACGTGACTGTAGGGCGCTTGGCAACGGATGGAAAGGGCACCCAGATTGCCATCACATGAGCACGGCGATATTTTGCTTTCATGGCTGACAGTGCTTTGCTCGCTGCAAAAAGCATGCTTCCTGAGGCTGTTGTAATTTTGAACCCGTGGTTAAATGACCGATCGTAAGTAGAGGACGAGCTGCGACAGTCTTCAAAGTATGATAACGTGAGCCTGGTCGAGTTGTGTCTCGAGCGAAGGCTCTGGACCGTTCAAACCTGTATTGTTCCCTTCTTTCTTTTCTAGGCTATCCGTGGTATTTTCGAGAGACCGTAGTCTATAGTAAGTCTAGGGAAGCACTTTGTACTAGGCTTGTAGTAAAACTTACGGGGCGCCCCGGGTGTTCTCTCTATCGCACGCTCTCTCTCTCTCTGCTTCCCCCCCAAAAAAAGTAAATATTGACAATTCACCAAGAGTTTTCAGAAGACAATTTGGTCTACTGATTAAGGCACCAGGCTACAAAGTGGGAGTCTGTAAGTTCAAGTCCAGCCTTAGACATGAAAGCTGGACGGTAACTCTGGACCAGTCACCAGGAGACGGGGAGTTCTAGTCCCGCCTTAGACATGAAAGCGGGTTGGGTGACTTTGGGCCAATCACCAGGAGATGGTGAGTTCTAGTCCCGCCTTAGGCATGAAAGCAGGCTGGGTGACTTTGGGCCAATCACCAGGAGATGGTGAGTTCTAGTCCCACCTTAGGCATGAAAGCCGACTGGGTGACTTTGGGCCAATTGCCAGGAGACAGTGAGTTCTAGTCCCACCTTAGGCATGAAAGCCGACTGGGTGACTTTGGGCCAATTGCCAGGAGACAGTGAGTTCTAGTCCCACCTTAGGCATGAAAGCCGACTGGGTGACTTTGGGCCAATTGCCAGGAGATGGTGAGTTCTAGTCCCACCTTAAGCATGAAAGCTGACTGGGTGACTTTGGGCCAATTGCCAGGAGACGGTGAGTTCTAGTCCTGCCTTAAGCATGAAAGCTGGGTGGGTGACTTTGGGATAATAATAATAATAATAATAATAATAATAATAATAATAAGAAGAAGAAGAAGAAGAAGAAGAAGAAGAAGAAGAAGAAGAAGAAGAAGAAGAAGAAGAAGAAGAAGAAGAAGAAGAAGAAGAAACCTTTATTGTCAAAGTACAACGTGTACATTGAGATTAGCTGAGCCTCCCCCCCCCCCCCGTGCTCCCTTCCCCCAACACACAGTGACAACAAACCCTCCATCCTACCACACCATGTGAACCAGGTTCTAGTCCCGCCTTAAGCATGAAAGCTGGCTGGGTGACTTTGGGCCAATCACTCATGTTTAGCTGAGCCCACCTCACAGGGTGGTTGTTGGGAGGAAAATAGGAGGAAGATACATTGCATATGTACACCGCCTTGAGTTATTTGTAAAAATAATAAAGGCAGGATACAAATGAAGAAAATGAAAAGGGCTTAAAAGCCATTTACACAGACTAATTCGGCTCCAGTCCACTTGGGGCCTACTCTAATCGGATCCCAAGCGTTCGTGAGATCTGACAAATTCAGATCTTTCCCAGAAACTTTTTTCTTTTTTTTAAACCCATCCATGCCAAGAATTGGCCCTGGGATTTTCTGCCTAGAAAAGGGAGAGATTTGAGGATCCTTCTCCCCTTGCAAATGTTTTATAAAATCCTGCCCCTAGGCGTCTTCCATAATGCTTGCTGAAAATCGGCGAGGCTTGGCAAGGTAAAATATGTTTGCAAAATGTATATGTGCCATTAAAGCAAACAGCTCACCGAAGGGTGATCTCTCTGTTTACTCAGCCCTGGCTAATTTATTTTATTCCAATACGGAACACCGCAGTGGGGCATAGGGCGATGATGGGGTGGGGGACGCTTTGCAGAGCTTAACTGGAAAGGGAGACAATGGTGATTAGCAATGATGGAAGAATCAGCTTGTAGCAAACCTGCATTAGCTTGTCTGTGTCTTATATAATTACTTGCACATTTCCTTCCCCCCCCCAGAAGTTTGTGACTCACAAGGGAGGTGAAGAATTTATTGCTTTCCACTCTCTTAATAAGGGAGTGCAACTCACTGATGAAGTGTGTGTCTGTTGCAGCCCTGACAATCATTAATGGTGGCTTGTTGGCTCCACCAGCTTACCTGTGGGTTGCGTCCGTCCAGCTTTTCGCCAACAGCGGACAGACTAAGTTACGGGGTAAGTGCTCGACTTACGACACCAAAATTTATGTTGCTAAGTGAGACCTTTCGCCCCATCTTACGACTTTTCTTGCCACATACGTTAAGCCAATCACTGCAGTTGTGAAGTTAGTCACCTGGTTGTTAGGTAAACCTGGCTTCCTCACTGGACTCTGCTCGTCGGAGGGGGGAGTCACGTGACCCGGGGACACGGCCAACCATCGTAAGTCGGAGTCATTTGCCAAGCGCCTGAATTTTGATCAGGCGACCCTGGGGATACTGCAAAAGGTCGTAACTTTGAAAAACGGTCGTAAGTCACATTTTTTTTCAGTGGCGCGATTAACTTTGAGCGGTCACTAAACGAACTGCTGTAAGTTTGAGGACAACCTGTACTGCCACATCTGTAAATAACAGAACCCCGCGCGGAATTTTCCTGTTCAGCCCAGCAAAAGCCAGGAAAAGCCATTACAGATAGTCCTCAATTTACAACAGTTCGCTTAGTGACCGTTTAAAGTTACCGTGGCACCGTAAAAAAGGGACTTAGGACCGTTTTTTCACACTTACGACCGTGGCAACATCCCCCCCCCCCGTGGTGACGTGATCAAAATTCAAGACGCTTGGAAGCTGGCTTGTATTTATGACGGTTTCAGCCTCTCGGGAGGCGTTAAAGGGGACACTTAGCAATGGGAATTTTGGGCTCAGTTGTGGTCGTAAAGCAAGGACTACCTATAGCGATAACTCAAACCTCTAAGGTAAAGGTAAAGGTTCCCCCGCACAAGCGTGCTAGTCGTTTCCGACTCTAGGGGCCGGTGCTCATCTCCGTTTCAAAGCCGAGGAGCCAGCGCTTCTCCGAGGACGTCTCTGTGGTCATGTGGCCGGCACGACTAGACGCCAAAGGCGCACGGAACGCTGTTCCCTTCCCACCGGAGCGGTCCCTATTTTTCTACTTGCATTTTTTACGTGCTTTCTAACTGCTAGGTTGGCAGAAGCTGGGACGAGTAACAGGCGCTCACTCTGCTACACGGCACTCGGGATTCGACCCGCCAAACTGCCGACCTTCTGATCGACAGGCTCAGCGTCCCAACCCACTGAGCCACCGCGTCCCTTCTAACTCAAGCCTCTACTTACCCCGGCTATTTGACCCTCTAAACCACAACAGCAGAAGGCAACCTTCGAAATGAAACCAATGGGTGAACCAAGTCGGTTTTCAACACGATCTTCCTGGGCTGCCAGCCTGTGGGTTATTTTAACCACAACACCGTAAACACTCTTTGCGCTGGAGTTTTTTTAAAAAACAGCCCACCTCTCAGATTGCCTTGATTGGTAGGGCTGCTACCTCCCCCACGCTCAATCACATTTGAATCCGCATTTTCCGTATAAAAAATTACCCTCTCGAACTAACCCGGGGAACGTAATTGTGCACGGCCCCCGCTAAAGAGACAGGGAAAACAATCAAGTCAGATTGGAAAGGGTCTCGGGGTGGTGCGTTGCCGCCGTACAGAAAAAAAAAATAATAATTCCTACGTCTCTGTCCTTTTTTTTTTCTTCCCTAAACATTTCCTGGCGGAGTTAATCTGCCGTACTGCTGCCAAGAACTGACGCCTGGCAGGTGGCGAAGCACTTGAGGTGGCTATATGGGAACATGAAAAAATAAATAAATAAATAAATAAAATTATAATGCCGGTAATCAACATAAAGAGCAACATAATCAGAGGCTTCCTATGTGCATAATTATAATGGGGGGGGAGGAGGAGAGAGGGAAAAATAGTCGCTAAGTGGGTATTCCTTGATGGGAACCGAGATCTGGAATCAGCAGCAGCACCTCACACAAATATACACAAATATACACAGGAGTGAACACCTGCAAAACGTGGGGGTTGCATCGCTGGGACCCGACAGGGAAGCTGCAAAGAACCAATTTGGTCTAGTGGGGAAGGCACCGGGCTAGAAACCAGGAGACGGTGAGTTCTAGTCCCGCCTTAGGCATGAAAGCCGGCCGGGTGGGTTGGGGCCAATCACCAGGAGAGGGTGAGTTCTAGTCCCGCCTTATGCATAAAAGCTGCTTAGGTGACCTTGGGCCAATCAATGGAAGACAGTGAGTTCTTGTCCCACCTTAGGCACAAAAGCGGGCTGGGTGACTTTGGGACAATCACCAGGAGACGGTGAGTTCTAGTCTCACTTTAGGCATGAAAGGCGGTTAGGTGACCTTGGGCCAATCGCCAGGAGACGGTGAGTTCTAGCCCCACTTTAGTCATGAAAGCCGATTGAGTGATTTGGGGCCAATCGCCAGGAGACCAGAGTTCTAGTCCTGCCTTAGACACAAAAGCGGGCTGGGTGACTTTGGGCCAATCACCAGGAGACGGTGAGTTCTAGTCTCATTTTAGAGATGAAAGCCGGTTAGGTGACCTTGGGCCAATGGCCAGGAGACGGTGAGTTCTAGCCCCACCTTAGTCACGAAAGCCGATTGAGTGACTTTGGGCCAATCGCCAGGAGACCATAGAGTTCTAGTCCCGCCTTAGGCATGAAAGCTGGCTGACTGACTTTGGGCCAATCGCCAGGAGATGGTGAGTTCTAGTCCTGCCTTAATCATGTAAGCTGGCTGGGTGACTTTGGGCCGGTCCCTCTCTCTCAGCACAACCCACCTCGCAGGGTTGTTGTTGTTGTGAGAAAAATAGGAGGAAAGAGTATTAAGTATATTCACTGTTTTGAGTAATTGATAGAAATAATAAAGTTGGTTTGTTTTTCTTTTAAAAAAGACCCCTTTCCATAAGTTACAGAAGACTTACTAAAAGGCCATAATGTGTTGGCTTCCTTACTAGCTTCACCCTTCAGGGGAAGCTGTGATTTATTTTCAATAAAAAAAGAGCTAATTTACTTCTCACTCCCGTAATTATCCTCTAGTTTCTTGCCCTCTGGGCTTACATCATCGTGGACCAAACCAGAAACATGAAAATCACACACACACACACAGAAACAAACTTCCCCTACGCAACCTTACTAGGAGGCAAAGCTAGCTGGGCGAAGGTAATCACGGAATCAAAGCACATGTTCCTGCTTTTTCTCTCTCTCTGCTCTCAGAAGGAACTTAAAAAGCAGATTAAATGCTGCTGTTCAAACTAAACCCAGCTTCACCTCTGTGGTAAGGTGAGGCAAATGAATTTATGAAGTGAAACAAAAGCACCCCAAAGTGGGTTTATTTCGCTATCTCCGGCTAAAAGGGGGCTGAGGGTCAAACCTCAAACGAATTCGGACAGAGTTGCGGAGACTGGATGGAAGTTGCAAAACCCGCGGCCGGATCGCTGTGCAGGTAGTCCTTGAATTAAAGGTAAAGGTAAGGTAAAGGTTACCCCGCACATGCGTGCTAGTCGTTTCCGACTCTAGGGGCCGGTGCTCATCTCCATTTCAAAGCCGAAGAGCCAGCGCTTGTCCGAGGACGTCTCCGTGGTCATGTGGCCGGCATGACTAGACGCCAAAGGCGCACGGAACGCTGTTACCTTCCCACCGGAGTGGTCCCTATTTTTCTACTTGCATTTTGACGTGCTTTCGAACTGCTAGGTGGGCAGAAGCTGGGACGAGTAACAGGCGCTCATTCTGTTACGCGGCACTCGGGATTCGACCCGCCAAACTGCCGACCTTCCGATCGACAAGCTCAGCATCCTAACCCACTGAGCCACCGCGTCCCTTAGTCCTTGAATTACTGAGCCCCAAATTTCCAGTTCTTAAGCGAGCGCTGCCCCCATTTTACGACCTTCCTCGCCACACCGCTTAAGCGAATCGCTGCGGCCGTTAAGTGAGCGGCACCGTCGTTCACTGAATGTGGCTTCCCCGTGGACTTGGCTCGCCAGATGGTCGTTAAAAGGGGATCACGTGAGACAGACAGACACACACACACACACACCGACACGGCGACCGTCGTAAATACGAGCCAGTTGCCAAGCGTCCCAATTTTGATCACCTGACCCTGGGGATGCTGCAACGGTCGTTAAGTGTGAGAAACGGTCCTCAAGTCCCCTTTTTGTAGCTTTGAACGGTCAGTAAATGAACTGTTGTAAGCTGAGGACTACCTGTAGAACAGAATGTGGAATAAAAGGAGTATCAAAAGGAAAAACAGGAGCCAGAACTAATTCTCATTGCTGTCGTGTTTTCCTGTGGGCTGGAAACCAAGCAGGGGATTGTTCCAAGGCAACCAGGCTGCCATCACTGGACTCCGCAGAGGGTCCCCCGCTTACGACTGCAATGGAGCCCAAAATTTCTGCCGTTAAGTGAAACATTTGTGAAGTGAATTTGGCCACATTTTAGGACTTTTCTTGCCACTCTCTCGTGACGTGAATTACTGCAGTCGCTCCGTTAGTAACAAGGCTGTTCGGTCAATCGGGCTTCTCCCCTTGATTGTGCTTGTCCGAAAGTCGCAAAAGGGGATGACGTGATCCCAGGACACGGCAACCATCCTAAGTCCATGCCAGCTGCCGAGCCTTCGAACTTTGAGGAGGGAACAGCTCAGAATCACACCCTGAGTTTAGGTAGTTACAGCATGCTACTCTATATACGCTCTGCAGGGTCTTTCCTGAAGGCGAAATCCACCCAGTTTTTACAAGTGTCTCCTCATACCTCTTAGCTTTCAACCCCCCCCCCCAATTATCCATATTACACTTCTGTTCTGATTGGAACATATGAGGAAGGAAGGAAGGAAGGAAGGAAGGAAGGAAGGAAGGAAGGAAGGGAGGGAGGGAGGGAGGGAGGGAGGGAGGGAGGGAGGGAGGAAGGAAGGAGATGGGAGAGAGAGAAAAAAGGGTGAAGGGAAGAAAAAGAGGGAGGGAGGGAGGAAGAAAATGAGGGAGAGGGAGAGAAAGGGGGAAGGAAAGAAGGAAGGAAGGAAGGAAGGAAAGAAAAAAGAGAAAGAAAGAAAGAAAGAAAGAAAGAAAGAAAGAAAGAAAGAAAGAAAAAAGGAAGGAAGGAAGGAAGGAAGGAAGGAAGGAAGGAAGAAAGAAAGAAAGAAAGAAAGAAAGAAAGAAAGAAAGAAAGAAAGAAAGAAAGAAAGAAAGAAAGAAAGAAAGAAAGAAAGAAAGGAAGGAAGGAAGGAGGGAGGGAGAGACGGGAGAGAGAGAGAGAGAGAAAAGGGTGAAGGAAAGAAAAAGAGGGAGGGAGGGAGGAAGAAAATGAGGGAGAGAGAGAGAGAAAGGGGGAAGGAAAGAAGGAAAGAAGGAAGGAAAGAAAGAAAAAAAGAGAAAGAAAGAAAGAAAGAAAGAAAGAAAAAAGAAAGGAAGGAAGAAAGAAAGAAAGAAAGAAAGAAAGAAAGAAAGGAGGGAGGGAGGGAGGGAGGGAGGGAGGGAGGGAGGGAGGGAGGGAGGAAGGAAGGAAAGAAAGAAAGAAAGAAAGAAAGAAAGAAAGAAAGAAAGAAAGAAAGAAAGAAAGAAAGAATCAGAATTTGGCACATGTGAATGTGCCCTTTCCCTTCAACTCCCAGAATTCCTCTTTCTGTATTCATGCCAATTTGGGGGTGGGGGGGGATTGTTCCTGCCTGGAACATCTTCATGGTCCTCCCTTCTCACCTGGGTTTTTCCCACGTTGAGCTCCGCGTTCCCTTGGCAACGGCTCTCCCTCCTCTCTGTCAAGGCCACCCTCTTTACTCTCCATCCCACCTCCTTCTCTAGCACTCGAGATCCGCAGCCCTCCACCACAAAAGCCGCCTCTACGGACGGGGGGGGGTGGGTGGGCACTGCTTGGCACCGCTCATGCCTTCCCGCAGCACCACACCCTGCACAGGAAGACTTCACACCCAACACAATTATCCCAAGTAGCAGCACACAGGGGGAAACAATTCCAAGTGTGCCTTCGTTCATCACTTTGGCAGTTTGGGGGTGGGGTGGGGTGAGGGACAGGAAACACTACTTTTCTAAGGTGGGGTATCCAACCTGCGACGTTCCGATTCAACGGCAACGGATTTGCAGTAACCAAATCAGGGCCACAGTGAGATTATCCATCTAGGGCAGGGCTCGTCCAACTTGGCCACTTTTAAGACTCGTGGACTTCAACTCCCAGAATTCCTCAGCCAGGCAGGCCTGCCTGGCTGAGGAATTCTGGGAGTTGAAGTCCACAAGTCATCAAAGGGCCAAGCTGGAGGACCCTTGATCTAGGCTGTCCCAATCAATCATCTGCAGAACTGCTGGTTTGGGTTTGTTTGTTTGTTTGAAAGTAATTTATTAGTTTTCTATCCTTACAATTCATTTGGGCTTACTGAACAACAACGTGTGTTTGTCTGGGTTAATTTTGGCCTAGTCGTAAAAGTTCCAATTCTTCCCCTCTCTCCCGCTCCTCCATGTCTGAAACTATACTGGATCTTCTTTTCTATCTATCTATCTATCTATCTATCTATCTATCTATCTATCTATCTATCTATCTATCTATCATCTATCTATCTATCTATTTATTATATTTATATTTATATACCGCCCTTCTCCCGAAGGACTCAGGGCGGTATATAAAGAGTCCCGAAGGACTCTTGATGGGAGGCAACGGGAGGCAACGGGATCGAATTTATCCATTCCAGACCAAAATGGATTTCTACCAAAAGGAGCGGCTGGTTGGCTTTTTCAGGGCCTTTTGTTAAGCCTCAAGAAGGCTTGGAATATTCTGCTGGGGGGGGGAACGGGGACGATCGATCTATTTACCCACCTGCCAGAAAGGTTTGTGAGATTTGGATTGTGCAAATGTTTGGTAGGCAGAAGCCTCTCTGGGACTTCAGGGAGGGAATGCAAGGCTAACGTTCACCACAACGCAATCCTTCGCCTGGGGAATCCACTGCCTGTTTCCCTTCCTTTCGCCCATCAATTCGACATGGATGAAATATCCAAAGAAGTAACTATTACACCGGAAAAATCCAGGGGGACCCATTCAAATCAGGAACGTTCCCGTTAAGCATGAGAGCCGGTTTGGCCTAGTAGTTAAGGTGGTTAAGGCAGCAGGCTAGAAAGCGGGAGGGGGTGAGTTCTAGTTTGCCCTAGGCTTGAAAGTCCCCTTGGTGACCTTGGACCAATCACCAGGAGACGGTGAGTTCTAGCCCCACTTTAGGCAGGAAAGCCGGCTGGGTGACTTTAGGCCAATCACCAGGAGACAGAGAGTTCTAGTCCAGCCTTAGACGTGCGAGCCGGCTGGGTGACTTTGTGTCAATCACCAGGAGACGGAGAGTTCTAGTCCACATGAAAGCCGGCTGGGTGACTTTGTGTCAATCACCAGGAGACGGTGAGTTCTAGTCCCACCTTAAGCAGGAAAGCCGGCTGGGTGACTTTGTGTCAATCACCAGGAGATGGAGAGTTCTAGTCCACATGAAAGCCGGCTGGGTGACTTTGTGTCAATCACCAGGAGACGGTGAGTTCTAGTCCCACCTTAGGCTGGAAAGCCAGCTGGTGTTCTGTACCAGCCTACTACCGGCCCTGCAGAAAAGGCAGGGACAACCCCTTTTACAAGAAGGCAAGAGGCTGGAACTAAGCCTGCCAAATTTATTAACATAAAAACATAAACAGAGCAAACAGAGCAAAGAGAGCAAACACGAACCATGAAACAGGAGCTATTCAAACGGTTGCCTTCAGCAAACCAGCCCTCCCACGCATTCCCCTTTTAAACAATTCAAGGCGTGGCTTTTCTCTACCTCCTTCCAAGGTGCCCCACTGCCTTCCTCTGTTTACTCCTGATTGACTGCCTCCTGCGTCGGGCGTCCTTGAACAGGGTGAGCTGTGGGTCATCTTCATCCACGCTGTCAGGCTCACACAGCTGGGTCTGCATCGTGACCAGGTGGGAGGGGCCTGGCTGAGGGCTCTCATCAGCAACCTCTCCAACACCCCCTCCTCCTCCTCTGAGTCGTCCGACCCAACTGCCAAACCCACTGGCTGACCCTGAATCACAACAGCTGGGTGACTTGGAGCCAATCACCAGGAGACAGTGACTTCTAGTCCCGCCTTCGGTCATGAACGCTGGCTGGCTGACTTTGTGTCAATCACCAGGAGACAGTGAGTTCTAGTCCCACCTTAAGCAGGAAAGCCGGCTGGGTGACTTTGTGTCAATCACTGGTAGACAGTGAGTTCTAGTTGCATCTTAGGCAGGAAAGCCAGCTGGGTGACTTTAGGCCAATCCCCAGGAGACGATGAGTTCTAGTTCAACCTTAGCCATGAAAGCCAGTGGGTGACTTTGGGCCAGTCACTATCTCTCAACCCAGCCCACCTTACAGGTTTGTTGTGGAGAGAAGGAGAGGGAAGGAGCATTAGGAATGTTCACTGCCCTGAATTACTGATAGAATAATAAAAGTTGGATTTTTTTTAAAAAAAAAAAAGCAAACAAGTAGAATCAGGACAGGTAGTAAGTACAATGCAGCATGGCTCTAGCTGCAAACTATGATCTTGCTAACTTACAAACTACATTAAAAAACAGCTTTGATGCCATGGGTGTGCTTTCTAGCTTGACTTTTTTTTAGCCTTCACACACACACACACACACACCCGGGGCATCCCTGGAGGGGAACAACCTCCTTTACATGACAACTTTGACAACAAAAGAACACCTTCCGCAAATAAGCTACATACACAATTTGTAGATATCTGGTGGGATCCACAATTCTACAGTTGCTGTAAAATACAACCTAGTTCCTCATCGTTTGCCAACTTAATTACAGAAACATTTCCATGGATTCGTCCCATCACTTTTCACATAAAACGATCAAAGTAGATAGTTCTCGATTGACACCCATTTGTTTAGCAAGTGTTCAAAGGTGCAGCAGCGCTGAAAAAAAAGTGACTTATGTCTTGTCCTCGCACTTCCGACCATTGCAGCGTTCCCAGGCAAATCAGATCCAAATTGGAAATGAGGAATTTCCTGACAGGGAGAATGATTAAGCAATGGAATAATAATCAGAGTTGTGAATGCTCCAAGACTGGAAGTTTTTAAGAAGAGATTAGACAACCATTTGTCTGAAATGGAATAGGGTTTCCTGTCTAAGCAGGGGGTTGGACTAGAGGACCTCCAAGGTCCCTTCTAGGCATACAATTCTATGATTCTATGACAATTGGGAAGACTGTCTTGCAAAGTCTGTGGGGCTGCCCCAAAGAAGAGGCAGTCAAGCTATTCTCCAAAGCCCCTGAAGGCAGGACCAGAAGCAACGGATGGAAACTAACCAAGGAGAGAAGCAACCTAGAACTAAGGAGAAACTTCCTGACAGTGAGGACAATTAACCAGTGGAACCACCTGCCTCCAGAAGATGTGGATGCTCCAACACTGGAAGCTTTGAAGAAGAGACTGGACAGCCATTTGTCCGAAATGGAATAGGGTCTCCTGCTTGAGCAGGGGGTTGGACTAGATGACCTCCAACGTCCCTTCCCACACTGTTAATTCTGTTATGTAGGCAGCTTTTTACTTGAATGGACTAGATGAGGTATTGATAGGAAGCAGAACAATTAACAATAATACATAATTTTGTCATTTCTCAGGCCTTTAGTCAGTCGCTTCATTTTCTCTCCTTATTCCCTTATTACAATGATTTCCTGATTCCCATTGTTGGTGTCATTTCCTCATGCATTCACCGTTCTTCCACGCTGCTGATTGCGTTACTGTCTCACGTGGCTAAATCTTCCGTTCCTGCCCTTTTGAGTCACCGGCTTCCCATGTTGCTGTATTTGCAAGGAAAGTCAACCTGATTTGGCCCACTCGTCTGCTCACATTACTACGTTCCAAGTAAAACTGAGATTTGAAAGGCAAATATTGTACTGCTTTCTGTACTCTGCGTTGTTTTTTTAAAAATATTTAATTCAATCACGAGTTGGAAATACTTGTTTTATGGCTTAGTTTCATTCTGAGATGCAAATCTGATTCACAGGATAGCCATCATTTCAAAGGGGAACCCATGTTAAGGAAAGGTCTGTATATCATAATTTAACTCACCAAATGGGTAAAATATCCCTTGCGGAACATCTGTTTGTGAAACCAAGGTAGTCTCTGATACGATGAGGAAAAGACCAAAATGTCATTGTTTTATTCGAAAAGAGGGCTTGATTCGCAAATCAGAACAATCCTGTCTCAGTTGGCTATGTATGTATGTATTTGTATCCTGCTTCTATTATTTTATAAATAAATCAAGGTGGCAAACATATTCAACACAACTTCCTCTTCCGCTTTGCCCCACAATAACAACCCTGTGAGGTGAGTTGGGCCTGAGTGACTGGCCCAAAGTCACCCAGCTGGCTTTCATGCCTAAAGCGTATAAGACAACCCCTGACTTTTGAGAAGATTTTCATGGGTTAAAAAGTCGTCTTATACGCCAGAAAATACGGTATACTGAAATATTCAATAGTCCTGCTCTTTCTTCCCTCCCCCAGCACGAATGGTCATTAAGAGAAGCCAAGCATAACTTAAAGGAGGAAACCCACGTTTGGAGGAAATGATATGCAAGTTCACGCAGGTTAATTTGAAACCCAGTGGGTGGGAGACCGTCAACCACCTGGATGACAGGCAAGACAAAGTGATCATGGCCACAATTGAGAAATGGCCCAGGGGAATGTAGGAAAAATGGGGGGAAAAATTCCCTGTTTCGTGTGGGGGTGATCAGAGAGAATTGCTTAGGTTGTGGTCTGAATTTAAGGGCCATCACGCTCACCTGGCCTTCTGCCCAGATGTGGAAATGGTCAGTAAACCATCTGGATCCATTTCCAAAGATGGGGAGTAAAGGTCTCATCGCTTCTTAATGTAATCTTCCAATAGCCAAAAATCTGAGCCAGCTCAGACCCTCTAATAACATTTTGTGGTCCTAATAATCAGATGAATTCTGATTGGTGCCTTGCCTAATAGCTTGCACAAACAAGACTATGGACTTAGAATAGAATAACAGAAGTTGGAAGGGACCTTGAGTTCTTCTAGTCCAACCCCCTGCTCAGGCAGGAAACCCTATAGTACCATGGGTAGGCAACCTTGGCTCTTTTAGGACTCGTGGACTTCAACTCCCAGAATTCCTGAGCCAGCATGAGGGAACTATGGCCCCCTCATGACTCATGAACTTCAACTCCCAGAATTCCTGAGCCAGCCTGGCTCAGCATGGAAACCTCTCTCTTTCCCCTCAGCATGGCTGGCTCAGGAATTCTGGGAGTTGAAGTCCACGAGTCATAAAAGAGACAAGGTTGCCGACCCCTGGTACTATACCATTTCCGACAAGTGGTTGTCCAATGTCTAAACCGGTCAGAAAATATACACAAGAAACAGTAACAGCTTTTTCTAATCATTTTTGCAATTATTTTCAGCCAACTCAACAGACAGATAGTCCTCATCTTATGAATATTCGCCCAGGTTCGTCTGGTGCGCCAGTTGTGACCCTATCTGGACCTGGATGCCTTGCGTACAGTCACCCATGCACTTGTGACCTCTCGTCTAGACCAGCGTTTTGCAACCTTAGGAACTTGAAGATGCGTGGACTTCAACTCCCAGAATTCCCCAGCCAGCATAGCTGGCTAGGGAATTCTGGGAGTTGAAGTCCACGCATCTTCAAGTTCCTAAGGTTGGGAAACGCTGGTCTAGACTACTGCAATGCTCTTTACATGGGGCTGCCCTTGAGAACCACTCGGAAGCTTCAGCTGGTACAGAGTGCAGCTGCACGAGTTCTTTTGGGGGTCTCCCGATACTCCCATATTACACCTCTGCTCCGTGAGCTGCACTGGCTTCCAGTTGCCTTCCGGGTGAAATTCAAGGTGCTGGTGATGACATACAAAGCCCTACATGGCATGGGTCTGGATTACCTACGGGAGCACCTACTGCCGGCGTCAACTTCCCTCCGTCCTGTACGTTCCCACAGAGAGGGCCTCCTCAGGGTGCCACCGGTCAGAGAATGTCGGCTGGTGACCCCCAGGGGGAGAGCATTCTCGGTGGGTGCACCAATCCTTTGGAACCGCTTGCCGGCTGAGCTCCGGATGGCCCCCGACCTTCGCTCCTTCCGGCGTGATCTAAAAACTTATCTATTCGAACAAGCCGTCCTGGCCTGATGGATTTGGGTTTTAAAATTATTTAACTAATG
Source organism: Vipera ursinii (assembly GCF_947247035.1). Lineage (NCBI taxonomy): Eukaryota > Metazoa > Chordata > Lepidosauria > Squamata > Viperidae > Vipera > Vipera ursinii. Next base: position 87,045,212 of record NC_139515.1, on the reverse strand, counting down.
TATTCTTATTTTATTGCCCTGTACACCGCCCTGAGTCCTTCAGGAGAAGGGCGGTATATAAATCAAATAAATAAATAAATAAATAAATAAATAAATAAATAAATAAATAAATAAATAAATAAATAAATAAATATTGAACCCCAAATTTCCGTTACTGAGACATTGGTTAAGCGAGCGTTGCCCCACTTTACGATTTTTCCTTGCTGCTGTTGTTAAGCGAATCACTGCCGTTACTCAGTTAGTAACACAGCTGTAAAGCGAATCTGGCTCCCCCCACTGACTTTGCTTCTCAGGAGAGTGATCACATGACCCAGGGACACTGCAACCATCGAAAATGTGAACCAGCTCCCAGGTGTCCAAATTTTTGATCACGTGACCCTAGGGAAGGTGCAACCGTCGTAAGCGTGAAAAACAATCGTTAAGTCAATTTTTTCCAGCTGCGTTATAAACTTCAAATGGTCACTAAACAAATGGTTGTTAAGTCAAAGACTAATTGTATTCTGCTTTGGCCTTTTGGCCTCTATTCTGTTCTGTTCTGTTCCATTCTCCTCTATTCTATTATTCTATTCTATTTTAAAGTCTATTCTATTCCTATTCCTATTCCTAATCTATTTCTAGTCTATTCTATTCTAAAATTCTATTCTGTTCTGTTCTATTCTATTATTCTATTCTATTCTATTCTAAATTCTATTCTATTCTAAATTCTATTCTATTCTATTCTATTCTATTCTATTCTATTCCTATTCCTACTCCTATTCCTACTCCTATTCTATTCCTATTCTATTCCTATTCTAGTTCTATTCTGTCCTATTCCCTATTCTACTCTACTCTACTCTACTCTACTCTACTCTACTCTACTCTACTCTACTCTATTCTAAATTCTATTCTATTCTATTCTCTGAGCAATGACCTGTTCCCTTCCACGACTTAGTCACTGGACAAACACAATGCAAAAAAGTACAAAATGAATTCTGGTTTATTAGCCAGTGAAACTGCATTCACATGTAACATTGGCTGAGTCAAATGCACACACACCCAAAATCACATGATGGCTTAGAAAAGCATGTTTCTTTCAACAATGTAAACTTTTCAGGGAGGAAAAAAATACTTCTTGCTACGTGTTTCTTCAGCTGTGATTTCAGATGAGAATTGCAAGCATGACAATAATATAAAGGAGCTTTAATTTACGGGGACAAAATGAACAAGTTTCCACAGAGGCTTTTTTTTTCCCCCACTGCACAAAACAAAAAGGAAGAACTCCATTATTTGTAGTATTCTTCTGAACCTTGAAATTAAAAAAAAAAGGAATCCTTTACTGATTTAGTCCTTTCCCGTTTGATGAACATTTTTCTTTTCCCTCTTGCATCTCTAATGGAGCTTAAAATTAATATGATTTCTGCCTTTCTGATGTCTTTCCACCAATGGACCAAAAAAAAAAGTTAATCGTTTTTGTATCTAACGTGCTTTTTTTTTCCAAATGGGAAGGAACCAGGGGTGGCTATTCTTATCAATCATTCATGTGGCACTCATAATGTGCAAAAAAACCTGTTTTTCACATTGATTCCTTTCATCCTCTATTAAAAAAAATAAAAATAAAAGAAGAACAGAGTTGGAAGGGGCCTTGGAGGTCTTCTAGTCCAGCCCCCTGCTCAGGCAGGAGACCCTATACCAGGGGTAGGCAACCTCGGCTCTTTTATGACTCGTGGACTTCAACTCCCAGAATTCCTCAGTCAGCATAGCTGACTGAGGAATTCTGGGAGTTGAAGTCCACGAGTCATAAAAGAGCCGAGGTTCCCTACCCCTGCCCTATACCATCCTCAGACAAATGGCTGTCCAGTCTCTTCTTAAAAACCTCCAGTGTTGGAGCACTGATAACTTCTGGAGGCAAATTAGTTGTTCTCATTAATTCCAGGTTGCTTCTCTCCTTGATGAATTTCCATCTGTTGCTTCTCAACCTGCCTTCAGGTGCTTTGGAGAAGAGGGTGACCCCCCTCCCCCTCTTCTTTGTGTCAGATCTATGGTGGCAACATCAATCACTAAATGTTGCCAGCGTCTCTGCTTTTTTTTTCCCTTCTCCTTTTGGTGTCCCCTTGCAAAAAAAAAATTAGAAAAAAACAACAGTTTGTGGCTGCCATGTTTTTGTTTTTTTATTCATTTTTCCTGCGAAAACAATTCTTCAAAGGGCCAAGTAGAATTCATAATAAAACACAGGATGGCTGAAAGTTCCGTGGCTGTCCCAGGTTTAAAAAGAAAAGGGCATTTTGCCCCGTTTTATGTACATCTGCTTAAAAATAAATTGGGGGGGGGGGAAAAGACTGGGGTGATCCTGGAAGACAGGCTAGGCCAGGGGTAGGCAACCTTGGCTCTTTTATGACTCGTGGACTTCAACTCCCAGAATTCCTGAGCCAGCCTGGCTCAGCTTGGAAACCTCTCCCTTTCCCCTCAGCATGGCTGGCTCAGGAATTCTGGGAGTTGAAGTCCACGAGTTATAAAGCGGCCTAGGCCTAGGCCAGGGGTAGGCAACCTTGGCTCTTTTATGACTCGTGGACTTCAACTCCCAGAATTCCTGAGCCAGCATGGCTCAGCTTGGAAACCTCTCCCTTTCCCCTCAGCCTGGCTGGCTCAGGAATTCTGGGAGTTGAAGTCCACGAGTCATAAAAGAGCCAAGGTTGCCTACCCCTTCCCCAGCCAGCCAGGAATTCTGGGAGTTGAAGTCCACGAGTCATAAAAGAGCCAAGGTTGCCTATCCCTGGTCTAGGCCTAGGCCACTTTATGACTTGTGGACTTCAACTCCCAGAATTCCTGAGCCAGCCATGCTGAGGGGAAAGGGAGAGGTTTCCAAGCTGAGCCACGCTGGCTCAGGAATTCTGGGAGTTGACGTCCACCAGTCATAAAAGAGCCAAGGTTGCCTATGCCACGGATTGAAAAGGGAGTTTGTTTTAACTTCTGCAGGGTTTTTTAACATGTTTTACCACAAGCACATTTTACAGGTAGTCCTCAACTTATAACCATTTGTTTAGTGACCGTTTGAAGTTACAATGGCGCTGAAAAAAAGGATTTATGACTGTTTTTCACACGACTGCTGTAGCATCCCCTCGGTCACGTGACCAAAATTCAGAGGCTCGGCAACTGGCGTGTACTTAGGACTGCTGCAGTGTCCCGGGGTCATTCGATCCCCTTTGGCGACCTTCTGACAGGCGAAGTCAATGAGGGAGCCAGATTTCCTTAGCAACCGTGTTGCCAACTTAACAACTGCAGCAATTCACTTATCAACCGTCCCAAGGCAGGTCATAAAATGGGGCAAAATGCGCTTAACAACTCTGTGGCTTAGCAAACAGAAACTTTGGGCTCAGATTCGGGCGTAAGTCGAGGATTATCCATAGCGAGTATAGGTAGTCCTCAACGTATGGCCACAATTGAGCCCGAGATTTAGGTTGCTAAGTGAGACATTTGTTAAGTGAGTTTTGCCCCATTTTACAACTTTTCTTGCCACTGCAGCTAAGGGAATTGCTGCAATGGTTAAGTTAGTAATTCGGTTGTTACCCTGTTTCCCCAAAAGTGTGGCCTACCCGAAAACAGGCCCTAGCTTGATTTGGGGGGAGGGGCAGGTCTAATATAAGCCCTACCCCCAAAATAAGCCCTAGTTTTAGGGCAAGCTGCATGCCTAAAAATCAAGCTAGGGTGGGGTGGGGGAGCTTACCATTGCAGCCAGGCCTCCCACGGATCGAAAATTGCCTCACCAGCCCACTTTTTCTGGGGCAGCCAAGAACCGAACTATGGATTCAATCCGTAGCTCCGCTCTCGGCTGCAGAGGCCTTCTGGAAAGGCCTCGGACGACGAAATGCAGGCCGGAGCTCCGTTCTCAGCTGCAGAATGAAGCTGATCCTTCAGCCCTAGAAGAAGTGGGCTGGCTGGGTGGGGCTGTCGGTGCCGGGGGTGAGTGGGAAAAGACACACACGCACACACAGAGAGAGAGAATAAGACTTGTTGGAAAGAAGAAAGAAAGAAAGAAAGAAAGAAAGAAAGAAAGAAAGAAAGAAAGAAAGAAAGAAAGAAAGAAAGAAAGAAAGAAAGAAAGATAAAAAAGTGAGAAAGAGAAAAAGAGTGAAATAAAGATATAAAGAAAAAGTTAGAGAAATAAAAGAGAAAAAGAGAGAAATAAAGAAAAGGAAAAAGAGAGAAAGAGAAAGAAAAAAGAAAAGAGAAAAACAGAGAGAAAAAGAAAGAAAAAGTGAAAGAGAGAAAGAGTGAAATAAAGAAAAAATGAGAAAGAGAAAAAGAAAGAGTGAAATAAAGAAAAAGTGAGAGAAATAAAGAAAAAGAAAGAAAAAGAGAAAAAGAAAGAAAAAGGGAAAAGAAAGAAAGAAAGAAAGAAAAAGAAAGAAAGAAAGAAAGAAAGAAAGAAAGAAAGAAAGAAAGAAAGAAAGAAAGAAAGAAAGAAAGAGAGAGAGAAAGAAAAAGACTAGGTCTTATTATCAGGGAACCATGTTAAGTGAATCTGGCTCCCCCATTCACTCTGCTTGTCAGAAGGTCGCAACAGGGGATCCCGTGACCACGGAGCACTGTGCCCGTCATAAATAGGAGTCAAAAATAGGTGTCCCAGCCCTTTCAGCAGTTCCAAGAAGGCTCCACACCCATTTGCACCACTCAGGGAACCCTGAGGGCACAGATGAACCTGCATGTGGCCTCAACAATGCAAACGACCAGCTCTCTGCAAGGAGTATAAATCCTTCCATTCCCATCATCCAGTCAGAGCTGAAGAAGCTTCTCGGATGAGAAGCGAAACCTCTTCAAAGAACAAGAAAGTCCAACTGCCTCTTGAAAAACAACCTTTTGGGACAACCGTGACCTGGAGGACTGAGCATCGCCACAGACACTAAAGCAGGGGTCCCCAACCTGTGGGCCGCAGCCCAGTAGTGCGATGTAGGCTGCTGGCCACCAGGCTGTGGGACAGGCTGGCCGGTGTGCACAAATGTGCGCACACCCCCACACTTGCACTAGCGCTGACGCCGCAGGGCATGAAAACAAAACGCAGCGCCACGCAGTGCAAAAACGGGCCGCTGCCGTGCCGCACGAAAATGAGACACTGCCATGCCGCGGGGCATGAAAACGGGCCAACGCTGTGCCTCAAAGTGCAAAAGTGGGATGCCGTTGTGTCTTGGTGCGTGAAAAGGGGCCGATGCCGCGCCTCGGGGTGCGGAAACAGGGCACTGCGCCCAAGAACGGGGCAGGGCTAGTGAGTATCATGCAAGCGCTATCCCCGGCCCGTTTTGCGTCACGCGCATGCTTGTGCCCCCGTGTGTTCATGCGCAGGCGCGCATGCCTAAAAATGCTTCCCCCTTCCTTTTCTTCCGGTCCGCCAATCAAGAAAGGTTGGTGACCTCCACACTAAAGGAAGGAGGTCAGCAACAAGATGCCCTTTGCGCTCATATTGCCCGCAAACGGGTACCAAGAGACCTGCTGTCTTGAATACATCAATTATGACAAGTGGCCATCGACAGCTCCGTCCTCCCTGAATTTGCCTAATTCCTTTTAAATACCTCTTTTCCGTTCCTCCCCCCCACCCCCCGCTTGATCCACATTCATCAGAGACATCGGCGGTTAAATGTCAAACTCTCTCTTCACGCCAAGCAGATGCTTGATCACCGATCTATGACCCTCCCCGGTGTGCATCCCCGCGGAGGTTCACATGCACAAAAAGTTCAATTTTAGGCTAAACGGGTAGTCCTCGACTTACGACTGGTTCTGCCGAAGTGGTGCAAACCGGCTGAATCCCACCGCTCCTTACAGCCCAGTTCTGAAGTTATGACAGCCACCACCACCACCACCACCCCTCCCCTGTATTCACACAACGGAGTGCTTGGCAACCGTCCTCCATTTATGACTGTTTACAGCATCTTGATGAGCACATTTTACAGCGGTTTTGCTGAAAATCAGCATTTACGGTACTTCCTTTTTTCAAAAAAAGAGAAAAAAAAGAGGCTTATAGCAAACTATTATTTTCCTCGATGACTGCGGCATTCGCTTAACGACCATGGCATCCACTTTATGACCACCATTAAAGATGACGAGAAAGGTCACAAAATCACGTCAGTCACGTGGGCGACCCAATTCCCGGCTGTTACGACTTAAAACCTTGACAGCCAGGCTCCGTTAACGTTGTAAGCTGAGGACTGCATGCACATGACGCGGATTGGGGAGAAATGCCTTTTTCCCAAGTCAAAGGCCACGAACGTTATTATGAACCGGCCACGTTCGTTCAAGGAATGGCGCGTACAGTCCAGGACACAGTTCTTTACATAAATCGCTTGGGGATGCATCTGAGTGAAGTTAAGGACGATTCTGTATTTTCCAGAATTGATGAAAATGGTTCAGGATGCATACATAGTAGATCGGAATTTTTTTATTTTATTTTTTTAACTTTTAAGGGAGTTTGCACTGTTTTTAGAGGCAGGAAAGTTATTGCACAGTGAAAAGTCATTCTCTAACTTGCCTTATTTTAACTTTTCTGCCAATAAGGGTTTCAAGTTACCGGATCTTTTTTTTAAAAAAAGGTATGTTTCACAAGGTTAGCTTGTTGAAGCAGTAGCAAAGAGGAAAGAGACAAATGGGGAGAAAAAAAACCCCACAACCCTCTAGTTCAGCGGTAGGCAACCTTGGTTCTTTTATGACTCATGGACTTCAACTCCCAGAATTCCTGAGCCAGCCACGCTGAGGAGAAAGGGAGAGGTTTCCAAGCTGAGCCATGCTGGCTCAGGAATTCTGGGAGTTGTAGTCCATGAGTCATAAAAGAGCCAAGGTTGCCTACCCCTGGTATAGGGGCTAAGTTTGAAAAACCTCAGATTAAAGAGCCCAGTAGCGTCCAGAGTATTATTTTGTTCATCCCGCTTTCTCCAGCCGCAAGACCTGCCAATCTCGCCCGGCTAGCAATCCTTCTCAATTAAATGGAAGAACCGCGTTAATGAGTGCGCAGCGTTCAACATTTTCAAGGGCAGCAATGTGGCAGATTTGAAAGGCCCCCCCCCCCAAAAAAAGACGATTGCTTTTTTCCCCCCAAAAAAAGAAATTCTCACGCCACAAGAACACGGCACGAGTCACATCCGAGTATTATTTCGGTCCATATAATGACAACCTTTTCATGCTGCTCTGCAGCAGAATTAGTATTTCTGAGCACTCCTCGGTCTTCAGAGAAGAAAAGTATTTATTCCTCTCAAAAATAAGGATTTCTGTCCTAGCGTGTGTGTCCTACGCAGCTCTCGTTCCAACTGCCTTTTGGAAAAGCACTTTTTGGACAACCATGACCTGGATGACGGAGAATTTCCATAAACATTTACCTGACTCAAGAAGTTGTTGAAGAAGAAGAAGAAGAAGAAGAAGAAGAAGAAGAAGAAGAAGAAGAAGAAGAAGAAGAAGAAGAAGAAGAAGAAGAAGAAGAAGAAGAAGAAGAAGAAGAAGAAAGGAAGAAGAAGAGGAAGAGGAAGAAGAAGAAGAGGAAGAGGAAGAGGAAGAAGAAGAAAGGAAGAAGAGGAAGAAGAAGAAGAAGAAGAAGAAGAAGAAGAAGAGAAGAAGAAGAGGAAGAAGAAGAAGAAGAAGAAGAAAGGAAGAAGAAGAAGAGGAAGAAGAAGAGGAAGAAGAAGAAGAAAGGAAGAAGAAGAGGAAGAGGAAAAGGAAGAAGAAGAAAGGAAGAAGAAGAAAAAGAAGAAGAAGAGGAAGAAGAAGAGGAAGAAGAAGAAAGGAAGAAGAAGAAGATGAAGAAGAAGAAAGGAAGAGGAAGAGGAAGAAGAAGAAAGGAAGAAGAAGAAGAAGAAGAAGAAGAAGAAGAAGAAGAAGAAGAAGAAGAAGGAGAGACTCAAAGAAAATTATGACGCCTGACTGTCCGTAGTTCAGCTTTCCCCTCTTTACACTTTTCTGCCAACTGCTTGTTTCTGAAGAACTCTCATTGTTTGCATCTTTTAAAAATATCGTGAAACCCATCTTTAAAAAAAAACTCCTAAAAAATATTTATTTATTATATCAAATAAACGCTTACAAAAATAAGCAGGGTTAATAGGATAGGAGCTTTCTTTTGCAACATACCAACGCCAAGCTGAAGAATGCGTCTGTGAGTGTACAGCACACACCGCGTAGGCGTGATTACACCAACCTTGGCAGTTGCTTCTTCGCCCGTTTTCTACCCACAAGTCCCATCTGCTCGCAGGCGAAGCCGCGCCTCAACGTTTGGAAAAGATTCAGAAACACGCAGAGTCAACCCCACCTGTCAGAATGGTGTTTGTTTTTTTTCTTCCCCTGGCGCACTCTTTCTCAAAAGTCTTCAGGTTATTCGTTTGGAAAGAGAAAAAATAATATCAAAAGGAGCCAAGGGTTAAGAGTCTTCATCTCTAATCTTGATATTGTTATTAGAATTGTGGGGGGGAGAGGTTTTAATGGGCTGAAGAATATGTGGATGACATCCCTCCCAATGATGATAATTTGATTTTTTTTTTCCATCGGGGTTAGTTTTCTTGGCAAACAGCAAAGGGTAGCAAAAAAAAAAGTTGAAACGGTCTCTTCAACGTGTATTCTAAACTTGGAGCAAGCGAGGACTTAAATCACCGTCGAGCCCCCTTCCAAACGGAAAGCGTTAATTTATTAAATCCGGGGTTCTCAAATTAAGGTCATCCTCTAATTCAGGGCTCTTCAAACCTGGACCCTTTTATGACTTGTGGACTTCAACTCCCAGAATTCCTCAGCCAGTGTGTGCCTGGCTGAGGAATTCTGGGAGTTGAAGTCCGCAAGTCAAGGGGTCTTCCAACTTGGCCCTTTGATGACTTGCGGACTTCAACTCCCAGAATTCCTCAGCCAGGCATGCTGATCAGTTCAGATCAGCTTTCCCCATTTTGATCTTCCCTGGATTGGAGGAGGATTGTAACCATTCCGGCAAATTACTAGAATTTTCTAGAGGACCCTCCCATCTTTTGAGAAAAGCAGGGTCCTTAATCCACGAAGGTCTGTACCGCCCGCATGGTCAAAGTTCTGTCACTTGTGTCAATCACTCGTCACCATCCCTTTGTCCTGCGTCTCGCTCCACAGGCAGGGCAATGTTTATACAAAAGAGAGCTCTTTTATTTAACCTAGTATAGGATCTTTTTCTGCTTCCTCGCCAATGCACCTTTGCTTGCTTTCGGCTTGAAACAAAATGCAGCAGGCAATCTTATCTTTAATAGCGCATAACGCAGAATCGCACTTCTTTTCCTATAATGGACTTCCGTCATTGTGTGCTCTCTTCTATGGAACAAGAGGGAACAGCTCAGAATCACACTCTTTTAGGTCAGGGGTCTTCAAATTGGGCCCTTCGATGACTTGCGGACTTCAACTCCCAGAATTCCCCAGCCAGGTCCGCAAGTCATCAAAGGGGTACGTTTGAAGACCCCTGCTACAGGTAGTTACAGCATGCTACTATATACTCTCTAAAGTGTCTTTTCAGTACTGTATCTCCTCATACCACTTAGCTTCCTACCCCACCCCACCCCAATTACCCATATTGCACTTCTGTTCTGAATGGAACATATGAGGAAGGAAGGAAGGAAGGAAGGAAGGAAGGAAGGAAGGAAGGAAGGAAGGAAGGAAGGAAGGAAGGAAGGAAGGAAGGAAGGAAGACCTGGTAAGCTGGTGGTAAACCAGATTGCAAGAACACAACTGAGCGGTCAGACAAGGCGACCCCTACTCATTGGTAGCCTCACACTGAAATGAACAAGGACATGCATTCAATTTCGCAGCTACTAAGATTGTTGGCCGAGCAGGTACAAAAAAAGCCAGGGAAATGATTGAAGCCTGGGAAATGGGCCCCTCATCAGTCAGTGGGAGTGCTGATTTACCCCCAGGTACTTAGGAGCCAAGGACTTGGCAGCACAAAAAAACAACAACCAAAAACTTAACAGCTGGCCACCAACACCCCAATCAACAAATAAAAAGCCACACACAACCAGGCACCACAGAAATATTACACATAGAATATGAGGGGACCGTGGTGCTCCCTGAGCTTGCTTGTTTCCTTGCAGACGTTTCATGACCCAGACTAGGTAACATCATCAGTGCCTAGTTACCTAGTTGGGGTGATGAAATGTCTGCAAGGAAACAAGCAAGCTCGGAGAGCGCCAAGGACCCCTCGTGTGAACCCTGAGCGACAAATACCCTCCTTTATTAGTAACACATAGAACAGCCCAACGGGCTCCCTAGAAACACAGAATGATGGGGTTGGAAAGGATCTTGGAGGTCGTCTAGTCCAACCCCACCGTCCAAGTGCTTAGAAGGGTGTCTGAAGCTCAGAAGACTAAAACTCTGGTCTCAGAGACTGACTCAGATTGAATCCTGCCAACATTATCCTGGGATCCAAAGGTGGTTTTTCAAGAGGCGACCGCCAAATGGTGCAGGAGCATGAACAGATTTCCAGGAAACACGGCAGACTACGGGAACCATTTGTGCTTCAGTTTGAGAGGCAGACAACACGGACTCCTCCCCAAACACCTGAGCCCGTCTTCAGCGGTGAAGGGACCCAGGGCAGAAAAACATCCTGCAGAAAGCACGGCTCCACAACACAGCCCTTCCCGCAGTTCCAAGAAGGCTCCAGACCCATCTGCACCGCTCAGGGTTCGGATTCAGACAACACAGACTCCTCCCCAAATGCCTGCGTCCGTCTTCAATGGTGAAGGGACCCAGGGTAGAAAAACATCCCGCAGCCAAGAAGGCTCCACACCCATTTGCATCCCTCAGATGACCCTGAGGACACAGTTAAAATCTCCAGGTGGCCTCAGCGACTCTCTGAAAGAAGGCAAGTGACCAGCGGTCTGCAAGGAGTATAAATCCTTCCACTCCTCCACCATTCAGTCAGAACCTGAGGAAGCTTCTGGGATGAGAAGCGAAACCCCTTCAAAGAAAAACAAGAAAGTCCAGTTGCCTCCTGAAAAAAAGCACCTTTGGGGATAACATTGACCTGGATGACAGAGCATCTCCACAGACGATATCCTGGGACACGTTCAGAGTACAAATTTAGGAAGGGCCTCCAGGGCCCCACTGCACACTTGGAGAGCAAATGCATCTCACACATTTAATCGTGGATTTTAAGTGAAAAATAAGAGCATTCTCATTTCTCAACGTTCCCACATGAATTGGGCCATCTAATTAAAGCAATTATCAATCTGCTATTATCCTATTAAGAATTGATTTTCTGCAAGCCTCAAAACTCAACTCTGACCGAAACCAAAGCTTCAGTATCTAATATTAGTTCGTTTTCACCGCTGGCGCATTCACATTTGCATTTTCCGGTGTCACCCTCTTTTCTTTGCCTTCCCGAACTGAAATTTAAATTGCAAACGATCCTAGGTCGGACAAGGTCCCTATCGGGGTTTATCTTATGGCATCTTTTTTTGCTTCTGGTTTGAATCCCACCTGTAATCAACCGCACTGAGAAGCGAACAACTATTTCCCGATTTGCCCAGAACGCCTCTCACGTTCTCGCCGTTGTGCTATGCACGGTACACAAAATTGTCCAAGCTGTAAACCTTGTTCTGCTTTTGATGCTGCATCCCCTTTTTTGTCTGAAAAATTGTACCTAAACTCCAGCTTAATCAAAATGCTTGGGACACAGCTAACCGCCGCTCGTATAAAGACAATGTGTCAGACTAAAGACCTAAACAACATTGCCTAAGGCTAAAAACTGAGAAATCGGGACCCACTTTAATATTTATTTCTTATGTATATGTAGGGGCGTGGGTCTATACATATGCCGTATGTAGTATGTTTTAGGTGCGTGTCACGTACGTCTTTCACTTTGAGAGCGGGCAACTCAATTTCATTTTTGATGTGCGCCGTTGCGCCCACAGTAAAAAAAAAATGACAATAAAGGTTATCTTTATCTTTATCTTTATCTTTATCTATCATCTTATCTTATCTTATCTTATCTTATCTTATCTTATCTTATCTATCTTATCTTATCTTCTTCAGTCTTCGTAAATTACAGCCGGGCTATTTATTTTATTTATTATTCACGTTTTCGAGCTGCCCATCTCCCTCAGAGGGGGACCTTGGGTGGTATGCAACAAAATGTTAAAAAATAAAAGCGATGGATAAAAAATTACAATTTTACGAGGAGGGTTAAATGCTGGTAAAACTACTCAAAACTACTTTAAGAGGCGGAAGAAGGGCTGTCAGGACACCAGTCAGTCCCACGACCCATCCTTTGGGTGCCAGGCGCAAGGCTGCAGTGCCATGTTTTGATTCTTTTGGTGACGGTCAGGAGAGTAGGGGTCCGCCTCACCCCCGGGGGGAGAACATCCCATAGGTTGTGGACAACGGCAGAGAAGGCTCTCTTCTTTGACCACCCCCCCCCCCCGCAAGCTGGAATTCTTTAACTGACGGGGTCTGCAATATGTCTTCCCTACTTGACAGGCTGGGACGGGTCGATGGGATGGGGCAAAACCGGGTCCCTACATCGCCTGGCCCCATACCACGTAGGAGGGCACAACCGACACTTTGAATTGAACTCCGAAGCAAACTGGCACCCAATGCATTTCACGGAGCAAAGATGTGCTCTGCTTTGAATATAATAGAATAACATAAAGATGACCTTGCTTCATTTTGCCTGCTCCTCCCCTTCTGAAATTGATCCGAACAGCTGGTCCATTTTATCCTAGAGCTGGGGGGGGTGTCTTCAAACTTGGCCCTTGGATGTCTGGTGGACTTCAACTCTCAGAATTCCTCAGCCAGTGTGGCACGCTGGTTGAGGAATTCTGGAAGTCCACCAGTCATCCAAGGGCCAAGTTTGAAGACCCCTGTATTAGAGCATCAGGACTTTCTACATTAGGCCTTCCTGCAGCATCTCGGCTGTAATGCGCACAAATCCAGCATTTCAAGCCCTGTTTGCCTCGCCCAGAAGATGACAATGCTGTAAAACAAGGGCGGAAACATTCGCAACCCAACTATAAGACGTCCTGGCACGCCAGAAAAGGGGAAAGGTGCCCTGGGAAATCTATTTCTCGTAGCCCCTGTGTGGCAAAACAGCTGCATCTTCAAAAATTTAATCAAAGCCTCTTGCTCAAAGTTATGCCATTGCTAACAACTTACACACAGAAAGAGGGAGCGCTCAGATTTCCAAGACATTATAATATATCTTATAATATATAATATATACATACATATATATATATATACATATATATACACACACATATATATACATATATATAAAAGGTAAAGGTAAAGGTTCCCCCGCACATGCGTGCTAGTCGTTGCCGACTCTAAGGGCCGGTGCTCATCTCTGTTTCAAAGCCGAAGAGCCGGTGCTTGTCCAAGGACGTCTCCGTGGTCATGTGGCCGGCATGACTAGACTCCAAAGGCGCATGGAACGCTGTTACCTTCCCACCAGAATGGTCCCTATTTTTCTACTTGCATTTTTACGTGCTTTTGAACTACTAGGTTGGCAGAAGCTGGGACAAGTAACAGGCGCTCACTCTGTTACGCGGCACTCGGGATTCGACCCACCAAACTGCCGACCTTCTGATCGACAAGCTCAGCGTCCTAACCCACTGAGCCACTGCATCCCCTATAGATATATATAGATATATAGATATATAAGGTAAAGGTTCCCCCGCACATGCGTGCTAGTCGTTTCCGACTCTAGGGGCCGGTGCTCATCTCCATTTCAAAGCCGAAGAGCCGGTGCTTGTCCAAGGACGTCTCCGTGGTCATGTGGCCGGCATGACTAGACGCCAAAGGCGCACGGAACGCTGTTACCTTCCCACCGGAGCGGTCCCTATTTTTCTACTTGCATTTTTACATGCTTTCGAACTGCTAGGTTGGCAGAAGCAGGCGCTTCACTGTTACGCGGCACTCAGGATTCAACCCACCAAACTGCCGACCATCTGATCGACGAGCTCAGTGTCCTAACCCACTGACATATACATATACATATACATATACATATACAGTACATATACATATATTTAATAAATTTAAAAACTGGAATGCCGGGTGTAGACATTTGAAGTTAGTAAAAATAAAAATGATGACCTCTGGGATATAAGAGAAAATTCTTCTTTATTGCTGAGCTTTCGTCAACAAGCTGTTGACATCATCAGAGCAAGGGCTGAATGATAAGTATGTACTGACTCCCTTATCATTCAGCCCTTGCTCTGATGATGTCAACAGCTTGTTGACGAAAGCTCAGCAATAAAGAAGAATTTTCTCTTATATCCCGGAATTCCTCATTTTTGTTTTTACTAACTTCGTGGGAAGTTTCTTACCTGCAAGACATCTTGGATCTTCACCCAGACAACTGCCATGTCGTACAACTTAATGTCGCCATCATACTGGCTGGAAGGAGACGACACAGTCTGCTGGAGATGTCCCAGGACGATGGCGTGAGCAGCAGCCACGGCGTTGAATTTGTCAAAGAGAAGTTCCAGCAGCTCCAAAAGTAACCTAGAAATAAAAGTTGAAATGGGAGAAGCTTTTTGACTACTTCACTCGGTGAGTTGTTCAAATCTATCTTTCCATGTCTCGTCTGTCTGTCTATCTGTTGTGATTCGGTGACGAGCCTGTGCTCCCAGCAGCTGCATCTGAGGAATCTGAGGAGGAGGAGGAGGAGGAGGAGGGGTTTGGAGAGCCTTCGGTGTCGGAGGGAGGCTCTGATGCACTGCAGGACTCTCAGCCTGGCCCCTCCAGTCGTGTTCCTCATGAGGCTCAGCTGGGTGAGGAGGAGGGGTCAGACTCAGAGGAGTCACAGCTGAATCAGTTCGGAGACAGTAGAAGCAGAAGGCAATCCAGCAGAGCAGAGCAGAGAAAATCAATGAGGCAACTAAGTGAGAGGAGGAGAAGGCAGTGAGAAGCCACGCCTTGGGACAGATAATAAAAGGGGAAGGTGTGGGTGGTGCTGGTTGCTGAAGGCAACCGTTCGGAGACATTCAAAGAGAATCCTGGTCTATTCCTGCTAATCTGTTTTGTTTGTTGACTCGTTTGATGTTCTGAATCATTTATTGAAGAAAATATTCTGCTGCTTTTTTGTTTGAACTGTAAATAAATTTGGGTTGGGTTTTTCCAGCCTATTGACTGTAAAGGGGTTGTCCCTGACACACAAACAGGGCCGGTCGTAGCCTGGAACAGAAGCCTATCTTCTATTTATTCATCCATCCATCATGCCTCTATCTATCTTCTATTTATGTACCTGCTTTCTATCTGTCTGTCTGTCTGTCTGTCTGTCTCTTTCTGATCCCAAAGAAGTCTAGCTGCTTTGTTCCACCCCCTTTTGCGCTCTTATGAGGTGACCCTGAGGGCACATATAAACCTCCAAGTGGCCTGAACGACTCTCGGAGAGAGTACTAACGACCAGATGACTGCAAGGAATATAACTCCTTCCATTCCCCATCATTCGGTCAGAACTGAACAAGCGTCTCGGATGAGAAGGGAAACGTCTTCAAGGAAAAACAAAGACAGTCCAGTTGTCCTTTGGAAAAGCACCCATAACCATAGTAATAAAGAATTAAATCCGTTATCAGTATCAAACCCAAAAAGTCACATTAAAAGCAGAGCCAAAACCCAAGATAGGGACCTATAGTCGGTCACCCGTGACTGAAAGCATGCTGGAATATTAAAAAAAAAAAAATCTTTAAAGAACGGCAACGAAGTGGGGACTGTCATTAATTGGAGCGGAAGAAAAATAGTTCAGATCCTTCACACAATCCCAGCTCCAAGTCAGAAGTTGGTGGAATTGGTGAATGCATGACATAACCAGGAAGCCCAAAGATAATCAATCCAAAGTCGCCCAGCCGGCTCTCATGCCTAAGCGGGACTAGAACTCACCGTTTTCTGGGCGATTGACCCACCCAGCCAGTTTTTGTGCCTAAGGAGGGACTAGAACTCACCGTCTCCTGGATGATTGACCCACCCGGCCATTTTTAGTGCCTAAGGAGGGACTGGAACTCACCGTCTCCTGGGCAATTGACCCACCCAGCCAGTTTTCATGCCTAAAGAGGGACTAGAACTCACCGTCTCCTGGGCAATTGACCCACCCAGCCAGTTTTCATGCCTAAAGAGGGACTAGAACTCACCGTCTCCTGGGCAATTGACCCACCCAGCCAGTTTTCGTGCCTAAGGAGGGACTAGAACTCACTGTCTCCTGGATGATTGACCCACCCAGCCAGTTTTCGTGCCTAAGGAGGGACTAGAACTCACTGTCTCCTGGATGATTGACCCACCCAGCCAGTTTTCGTGCCTAAGGAGGGACTAGAACTCACTGTCTCCTGTCTCCTGGATGATTGACCCACCCAGCCAGTTTTCATGCCTAAAGAGGGACTAGAACTCACCATCTCCTGGATGATTGACCCACCCAGCCAGTTTTTCTGCCTAAGGAGGGACTAGAACTCACCATCTCCTGGATGATTGACCCACCCAGCCAGTTTTTGTGCCTAAGGAGGGACTAGAACTCACCGTCTCCTGCATGATTGACCCACCCAGCCAGTTTTTGTGCCTAAGGAGGGACTAGAACTCACTGTCTCCTGTCTCCTGGATGATTGACCCACCCAGCCAGTTTTCATGCCTAAAGAGGGACTAGAACTCACCATCTCCTGGATGATTGACCCACCCAGCCAGTTTTTCTGCCTAAGGAGGGACTAGAACTCACCATCTCCTGGATGATTGACCCACCCAGCCAGTTTTTGTGCCTAAGGAGGGACTAGAACTCACCGTCTCCTGCATGATTGACCCACCCAGCCAGTTTTTGTGCCTAAGGAGGGACTAGAACTCACCATCTCCTGGATATTGACCCACCCGGCCATTTTTAGTGCCTAAGGAGGGACTGGAACTCACCGTCTCCTGGGCAATTGACCCACCCAGCCAGTTTTCGTGCCTAAGGAGGGACTAGAACTCACCATCTCCTGGATGATTGACCCACCCAGACAGTTTTCGTGCCTAAGGAGGGACTAGAACTCACTGTCTCCTGGATGATTGACCCACCCAGCCAGTTTTCATGCCTAAAGAGGGACTAGAACTCACCGTCTCCTGGATGATTGACCCACCCAGACAGTTTTTCTGCCTAAGGAGGGACTAGAACTCACCATCTCCTGGATGATTGACCCACCCAGCCAGTTTTTGTGCCTAAGGAGGGACTAGAACTCACCATCTCCTGGATATTGACCCACCCGGCCATTTTTAGTGCCTAAGGAGGGACTGGAACTCACCGTCTCCTGGGCAATTGACCCACCCAGCCAGTTTTCGTGCCTAAGGAGGGACTAGAACTCACCATCTCCTGGATGATTGACCCACCCAGACAGTTTTCGTGCCTAAGGAGGGACTAGAACTCACTGTCTCCTGGATGATTGACCCACCCAGCCAGTTTTCATGCCTAAAGAGGGACTAGAACTCACCGTCTCCTGGATGATTGACCCACCCAGCCAGTTTTTCTGCCTAAGGAGGGACTAGAACTCACCATCTCCTGGATGATTGACCCACCCAGCCAGTTTTTCTGCCTAAGGAGGGACTAGAACTCACCGTCTCCTGGATGATTGACCCACCCAGCCAGTTTTTCTGCCTAAGGAGGGACTAGAACTTACCATCTCCTGGATATTGACCCACCCGGCCATTTTTAGTGCCTAAGGAGGGACTGGAACTCACCGTCTCCTGGGCAATTGACCCACCCAGCCAGTTTTCGTGCCTAAGGAGGGACTAGAACTCACCATCTCCTGGATGATTGACCCACCCAGACAGTTTTCGTGCCTAAGGAGGGACTAGAACTCACTGTCTCCTGGATGATTGACCCACCCAGCCAGTTTTCATGCCTAAAGAGGGACTAGAACTCACCGTCTCCTGGATGATTGACCCACCCAGCCAGTTTTTCTGCCTAAGGAGGGACTAGAACTCACCATCTCCTGGATGATTGACCCACCCAGCCAGTTTTTCTGCCTAAGGAGGGACTAGAACTCACCGTCTCCTGGATGATTGACCCACCCAGCCAGTTTTTCTGCCTAAGGAGGGACTAGAACTTACCATCTCCTGGATATTGACCCACCCGGCCATTTTTAGTGCCTAAGGAGGGACTGGAACTCACCGTCTCCTGGGCAATTGACCCACCCAGCCAGTTTTCGTGCCTAAGGAGGGACTAGAACTCACCATCTCCTGGATGATTGACCCACCCAGACAGTTTTCGTGCCTAAGGAGGGACTAGAACTCACTGTCTCCTGTCTCCTGGATGATTGACCCACCCAGCCAGTTTTCATGCCTAAAGAGGGACTAGAACTCACCGTCTCCTGGATGATTGACCCACCCAGCCAGTTTTTGTGCCTAAGGAGGGACTAGAACTCACCATCTCCTGGATGATTGACCCACCCAGCCAGTTTTTCTGCCTAAGGAGGGACTAGAACTCACCATCTCCTGGATGATTGACCCACCCAGCCAGTTTTTGTACCTAAGGAGGGACTAGAACTCACTGTCTCCTGGATGATTGACCCACCCAGCCAGTTTTCATGCCTAGAGGGACTAGAACTCACTGTCTCCTGTCTCCTGGATGACTGACCCACCCAGCCAGTTTTCATGCCTAAAGAGGGACTAGAACTCACCGTCTCCTGGGCAATTGACCCACCCAGTCAGTTTTCGTGCCTAAGGAGGGATTAGAACTCACCGTCTCCTGGGCGATTGACCCACCCAGCCAGTTTTCATGCCTAAGGAGGGACTAGAACTCACCGTCTCCTGGATGATTGACCCACCCAGCCAGTTTTCATGCCTAAGGAAGGGACTAGAACTCACTGTCTCCTGGCTCCTGGATGATTGACCCACCCAGCCAGTTTTCGTGCCTAAAAAGGGACTAGAACTCACAGTCTCCTGGATGATTGACCCAGCCAGCCAGTTTTCATGCCTAAGGTGGGACTAGAACTCACCGTCACCTGGGCAATTGACCCAGCCAGCCAGTTTTCATGCCTAAGGCGGGACTAGAACTCACCCTCTCCTGGCTTCTAGAGCAAACTGGCTCTCTCAGAGATTAACCTTTTCCCTCAGAGATCAATATTTGTGAACCAGATGACCTTTTCCCCTGTACCTCTTTCCCTTGAAATCAGGAGGAGGATAGCATGATATTTAGCAGTATTAAATCTGTACACTGCCCAGCTCCCAACAACTCCGGGCAGTTAATAATATGTATTCTGTGCCCTGCCAAGTGCAATGGCCTGTATTTCGAGAGCAATAAATCTAACTCCGTGTTAAAAGCAACCAGTAAATTAATTAATGTTGTTATGTATCAGTATTTTTCCCTGAAACAAGTACAGTATCAGTGAACAGAGTCAGACCTATAAATTCCACATTATGTCAAATGTGTAATAAATTACATACCTCAGAAAACCTCACTAACTCAAGCTCCCGTTTTTTTGGCCCCAGCTTCTGAAAACTCTATTCATTTCTTTTTCTTTCTTATTTTTTATCCTTATAGATTTTAGAGAAGCAAAAGGCTACGTTGCTGGCGTTAAGATTCATTCGTTTGCAGTCGCATATTAATTTCTAACATCCATCATGTCCTCCACACACAATAGGTTAAATTATACATAATATAACATTACTGGAGATTATTATGCATTGTTACACATAATAATTACCAATGTCTTGTAGGATATAAAGGGCAACCTTACACGGTCTTCCCCATCTGCCTTTCAAAGGCATTCTGCTCGTTATTCTCAACAGATAAAATACGTATTTCTTAAGAGAGGAAGATTTCCTTTCATTGTGTGTGTTTTAAATGGACGAGCAGGACGCTGTTTTACGCGACAGGGAGTCTCGAGTTACGACTGTGAGGTAGTCCTTGAGTTACGACTGTAATAGAGAAGTGGGCAGTTTTTGAAGTTATGACCGTTTACAGCTGCAAACGGGGGCGGTCAAGGACCAACCTGATTTTATGACTTTTCTTTTTTGCAGAGGTAGTTCAGCAAATAGGGTGGTCCTAAGTGCAAATCCATTTTTATTTTATTTTGGGGGGGGGGACATGGTCACATGACCACGGGATGAGGCAAAGTGCCCAGTCACATGACTAAGGAAGGGGAGGAGGGGGCAGACTGTTGGAAGATTGGATCTGGGTTTTAAGACCCTTTTTCAGCTAGATCGTACAGAACTGGCCCAGGCCTGCCAAAAATTAACACAGGTAGTCCTCAACCTACGACCACAACCGAGCCCCCGAAATTTATGTTGCTAAGCGAGACAGCTGTTAACTGAGCTTGGCCCCATTTTACGACTTTTCTTGCCACAGCTGTTAAGCGAATCACTGCAGCTGCTAAGTTAGTTGCACGGCTGTTAAGTGAATCTGGCTTCCCAGGGACACCCCCCCACCAGGATGCCATGACCGTCATAAATATGAGCCAATTGCCCCCTGGCATCTTAATTTTGATCACCTGACCCGGGGGATTCTGCAACGGTCGTAACTGTGAAAATCGGTCGTACGTCCCCCTTTTCAGTCCCGTTGTTGTAACTCCAAACGGTCACTAAACAATGTCGTAAGCCTATATTTTCGAACCGCAAGTCACAAGGACTGTCTGTACTTAATTCCGAGCTTTGTTGGCGCACGTATAGACCGTTACGCTCAGAAAAAGAAGAATTCAGCATTTTGCGGCTACCGCAAAATTTTACAATTCCTTCCGAATGTTCCGAAGAGGTGCTTCGGAGGCACCTCCGCTCACACCTGTTAGAAATTTCCCAGTTTTTCTCAGGCCTTTAAATCCGGTCCTGTCGCGTTGTTTCCGCCTACGCCTAAGCGCATTTAATAAAACATTCAGGAAGGTACCGATTTTTAGTAAGATGATAAATGTGCTCTGAAAGTTGTTAAGTACCTCGGTGCCCACAACCTTACAACGGAAAGGGGCCGTCGGATCTACGAGTGGACTGGACACCTGAAGCCTCGGGGTACATCAGCGGAGCAATTATCACTTTTTTATGACAAGGTACTTCCTCCTCCATCCTTATCAGAGCCACTAGCTCAATTACCTCTCCCTATGCCTGCTTAGAACCCAATTATTGTAATTAATGTGCCATAGCAAAACCTATAAATATTTTAGGGTCTGGCGGTGACTTGTCGCAGGAAATTACTCAGAGAGAGATGAGAACAATTTGGGGAAAAAACCTCTCGCTGTTTACTCTCCTTCGAAGGATGAGGCAAGTTATCAGCAAGTGATCCCGCCGTCACCGAACACCGAGGCAAAACATCCCTTCCGTGCAGGGAGTCCTCGGCTTGCGACCGTTCGTTTAGCGACCGTTCAAGGTTACAGAGGCACTGGGGGAAAGCAAGCCGCTTTCGACCGTTTTTCACACCTGCGACCGTTACAGCGTTCCCCCGTGGTCAAGTGATCAAAATTCAGACGCTTGGCAACCGGTTCGTATTTATGACGGTCGCAAGGTCCCGGGATTTCGTGACCTTCTGACAAACAAATAAGTTGAGGACTATCTGTAGAGAAAGGTTCTTCTTCATTCTAGACGCTGTGAAAACACTGTCCTGCCTTAGGCATGAACACCGGCTAGGTGACTTTGGGCCAATCACCAGGAGACGGTGAGTTCTAGTTCCTCCTCAGGCGTGAAAGCCAGCTGGGTGAGTTTGGGCCAGTCACCAGGAGACGGTGAGTTCTAGTCCCGCCTTAGCCATGAAAGCCAGCTGGGTGACTTTGGGCCAATCACCAGGAGATGGTGAGTTCTAGTTTCTCCTTAGGCAGAAAAGGCAGCTGGGTGACTCTGAGCCAATCACGAGGAGACGGTGAGTTCTAGTTCCTCCTTAGGCAGAAAAGCCAGCTGGGTGACTTTGGGCCAATCACCAGGAGACGGTGAGTTCTAGTTCCTCCTTAGGCAGAAAAGCCAGCTGGGTGACTTTGGGCCAATCACCAGGAGACGGTGAGTTCTATTTCCTCCTTAGGCAGAAAAGCCAGCTGGGTGACTTTGGGCCAATCACCAGGAGACGGTGAGTTCTAGTTCCTCCTTAGGCAGAAAAGCCAGCTGGGTGACTTTGGGCCAATCACCAGGAGACGGTGAGTTCTAGTTCCTCCTTAGGCAGAAAAGCCAGCTGGGTGACTTTGGGCCAATCACCAGGAGACGGTGAGTTCTAGTTCCTCCTTAGGCAGAAAAGGCAGCTGGGTGACTCTGAGCCAATCACGAGGAGACGGTGAGTTCTAGTTCCTCCTTAGGCAGAAAAGCCAGCTGGGTGACTTTGGGCCAATCACCAGGAGACGGTGAGTTCTAGTTCCTCCTTAGGCAGAAAAGCCAGCTGGGTGACTTTGGGCCAATCACCAGGAGACGGTGAGTTCTAGTTCCTCCTTAGGCAGAAAAGCCAGCTGGGTGACTTTGGGCCAATCACCAGGAGACAATATTAGAGCAGGGGTCCCCAACCTTTCTGTGTGGACGACCCGGTGGGAAAAGGAGGGACAGGTACCTTTAGGCATGCATGCGCACACACGCTAATGTGGCTGTGTGCACGTGCGCGCAAACAGGGCTGCGAGCATGCATGCTCCGCAAACGGGGCTGCTAGCACCGGCGCGAGGCTCACAGCTCACAGTTTGGCTAGTGCCGGCTCTCAACACACGGCTTGGCTAACACTGGCAAAAGGGGGGTGGGAGCGTGTGTGTGCGCGCACACGCTGGCCAGCCGCTCACACGGCCCCAGTGGGCCACGGCCCATAGGTTGGGGACCTCTGTCTTAGAGTAGAGGTCCCCAACCTTTCGGGCACCAGGGACCGGTTCCACGGAGAAAGGTTTTTCTGCGGACCGGCGAGTGTGTGGTTTTGTGTGCTGCCTGCATCCCACGAATGGGGCTTTGCTTGTTTGTGCGGCCCGGTGGCTGGCATGTTGCAGCCTGGTAATGGTCCATGGACCTGGGGTTGGGGACCCCTGCCTTAGAGCATGACAACCTCTTATCCTTAACCACTCTAAGTACAGCGCAGCGCACCAAGCGACTGTCCCACAAAAAAACAGGCTGAGTCTCCTTGGAGATCCTCCCGGATCACAAAGGATGCTGAACTAGCACCCCAGCTCCAACCAGAAAGGTATTTGTGGTGAACAAACGCCGTTGGCTTTCGCTCCAAAAAGGTGGTTCAAGGCTCTTTGGACTCTGCCGTTTTTTTTATATTAGCCCTTTTTTAATTAAGGAAGAATTATCATCCTGTTGGCATCATTTGTTTGTTTTCGGCCTTTTCGGGACGGTGGAGAGAAGAGCCAGACAGAGAATCTGTTTTTATGGAGAGTTAGAAAGAGCTAGCTAGGACAACACTGGTTCTCCGAGGAACTCTTCCCTTCCCCCCCCCCTCTCCCCCCCATTTTAAAATTGAAAGAGTGTTGTCAGAAAATCCCTTTGCTCCATTTGACACTGAGTTGGTAAGGTCAGCATATTGGAGAGGGGCAAATTCCCCTCCGATAAACAATTAAGAAATAACGCCAGGCTGTTTGGCTTAATTGATTCTGCCCCCTCCCCAGGCAGCCCAGCCAAATTTATTCTCCAGCTTTGCTGATTTAAGATTGCAAATGTTGCTTTGTGTTTGCTCTCTGCCTTGCAGATGGCTAACAGCAGGAAAAAGGCTAGGGACTAGTGGCCTTTGTCTTTTCCGGAGACCATCATTTCCTTGGACGCTGAAATCCAGCTTAATTTCATGGCTCCCCTGGTGTTTCCTGGTGACTGGCCCTAAGTCATCCAGCTGGCTTTTCTCCCTAAGGAGGAACCAGAACTCACCGTCTCCTGGTGATTGGCCTAAAGTCACCCAGCCGGTGTTCATGCCTAAGGCAGGACTAGAACTCACCGTCTCCTGGCACAAAGTCACCCAGCTGGCTTTTCTCCCTAAGGAGCAACTAGAAGTCACCGTCTCCTGGTGACTGGCTCAAAGTCATCCAGCCAGTGTTCACGCCTAAGGCAGGACTAGAACTCACTGTCTCCTGGTGATTGGCCCAAAGTCACCCAGCCGGTGTTCATGCCTAAGGCGGGACTAGAACTCACTGTCTCCTGGTGATTGGCCCAAAGTCACCCAGCCGGTGTTCATGCCTAAGGCAGGACTAGAACTCACTGTCTCCTGGTGATTGGCCCAAAGTCACCCAGCCGGTGTTCATGCCTAAGGCAGGACTAGAACTCACTGTCTCCTGGTTTTAGGTCAGAACCTTAACCACTACACCAAACTAGTTTTTGATAGCGGCCTTCCACTTTCAATTTGTCCCATCTTGCTCTCCTTAGCACGATGCAGAGAGAAGATCGCCGAGTCCTCAGCAGATCAGATAAGCGTTCAGGGAGAAGGGTCCGGCTTAATTTATTTATTTATTAATTTAATTTATAATGAAACTTGCCTGGCTGAATCCAAACACGCTGTCAGCCCAAATTATCCCAAGCATTATTTTCTCCCTCAGTATTTAAACTGCCTGTTAGAGAAGACCCTGGGATGAACGTGCGCCTGTCAGCTCAGGATAATGAAAGGTCAGCCTGGCTGGAGACATCCCATGGCCGTCATCTGGAAAACACTCTTTCCCCAAAAATGTCACGGAAGAAGCAGGGAAACTGATGCTCCATCAGCTCTACTCAAAGACGAGGGAGGGAGGAACAGAGGAAGGAAGGAAGGAAGGAAGGAAGGAAGGAAGGAAGGAAGGAAGGAAGGAAGGAAGGAAGGAAGGAAGGAAGGGGGAAGGAAGGAAGTAAGGAGGGAGGGAGGAGGGAAGGAAGGAGGGAGGGAGGGAGGGAGAGAAGGAAGGAAGGGAGGAGGGAGGGAGGGAGGAAGGAACGGAGGGAGGAAGGGAGCGAGGAAGGAAGGAAGGAGGGAGGGTGGAACAGAGGAAGGAAGGAGGGAGGGAGAGAAGAAGGGAGGGAGGGAAGGTCTTACCTGGGCTGGTTTTCCTGGACTACGTTCTCCCCTCTCTGATAGCCACCATCTGCCACCTGGGTGCTGGATCTCTTGACAATTTGCTTCAGCTCCTGCTCTAAACGATCCTGGATGGCCTTTATGGTCTCTGGAATTTTTCTCAGTTTGGCCAGTCCTTTGATGAGAATGCCCATGAAGGCTGAGCTGTTCTCCTCGGGATCCAGGTCTAAATCCTCCTTGATTTCCATCAAGCTAACTTCTCTTCCTGAAATAGAAGAAATACCAAACCCAGATTGTGAAACAGCTGCTTGAAGCCTCAAACCCAAAAGACTTTCCCAGGGCCCGTTATTTCCCCCCGGGATCCAATCTGAGTCGCTTACTAGGACCAGAGGCTTAGTCTTCCAAGCTTTCCGACTGAACCTTCGGTCTTGCTGACCAACCCAGATGGGATCATCAACTTCTGGCTGAAACAAACCTGACTGAAGCCATCTTTTTCCTTCTGAGTTGCCACATGGATGGGGGAAAAAGGTGTGTGTGTGTGTGGGAAGGTAGTATTGCTATTGGTATCACTAGACGTAACACCATGGGAGCAGTCCCATGGGAACCAAGGTCATTCCCACAGGTGCATGAAAGAGAAGCGAAGATGATTTCATCGGGTAGCATGGTTTATTCTAGACGAATCCTAATCCTTAAGCCACCTTCAGCACAAGATGAACGCGTGACAAATTCAGTTCTGATCAACGTGTGGCTAAGGGTGAAGGAAGAGGCTAGAAATAAGGAAGAGGTGAGTTTTAATTTAATTTAATTTTAACCGGGCTAGAAATAAGGAAGAGGTGAGTTTTAATCCTGTCTTAGGCATGAAAGCAGTTTGGGTGATTTGGGGCCAATCACCAGAAGACAGTGAGTTCTAGTTCTGCCTTAGGTTTGAAAGCTGACTGGGTGACTTAGGACCAAACACCAGGAGACAGTGAGTTCCAGTTCTGCCTTAGGCTTGAAAGTTGGCTGGATACTTTGAGATAATTGCAAGGTGACTGTGAGTTCTAGTTCTGCCTTAGGTATAAAAGCAGGTTGGGTGACTTTGGGCCAATCACCAGGAGACAGTGAGTTACAGTTCTGCCTTAGGTTTGAAAGCTGACTGGGTGACTTAGGACCAACCACCAGGAGACTCTGAGTTCTAGTCCTGCCTTACGCATGAAAACCAACTGGAGGACTTTGGGTCAATCATTTTCTCTCGGCCCAACCAACCTCACAGAGTCGTTGTGGTGGAGGGAAATAGGAGGAGGAAGGAGTATTAGGTATGTTTGCCGCCTTGAAGTTTAAAATAAATTTAAAATGAATTTTAATAAAAGTATTTCGATTTTATCCTTGAATATTAAATTTTAATGTTTAGTTTAGCACCTCAATTGAATGTTAAATGAATATAAAATTTTATTGTGCCGAGATTCAATATTTAACAAGATAATACAATAAAAAATATTTAAGTGAGTAAGTTTCGTTGTGCTGCAAAGCAGCTTTGCTATAGACGGATTTCCGCGTATACAATTCCATGGTGCACATCTACAAAAGACCCCTTGCGACTCAGAAGCCTTCAGCCTAATGAGGTAGACTGTCTCGTGTAAGGAAAAGCTCATTTCAGCCTTTTCTCTGCATCACATGGAAATATATGTATTATTTAGTTTTATTCTCTGTATTGGGTTATGCTTTGAAGAGGAGGGCGAGGTGTCTCATGCTTCTCACTGTGGCTTTTAAATTTTTATTTTATATTTCTATTCCTGCGAGCCACCAAGAGACTAGTTAGGATTTGATAGCTTACAGATCCAAACTCAGTCAAGAAACAAACAAACAAACCTCTAATTAATACAAGGGCAGAAATCCTGATGTACATGAAATTGGTTCTTGTTGCAGATCCATGCTAAGAAGAACCTTGCAAGAATACTAACTGTGCAAAACTAATCTATGTCTGTTGGCACACCCTCTCTCGTTCTCGCACACAAGCACACACACTTTTTGTCGCGTTTATTTCAGCTAAAGATATACCTCAGCCCAAAGCCTTCTCTTTCAGAAGTGATCTTCAAAAAGGTATGTATGTGAAAGGCAGCTACAGGCACATGGATGGATGGATGGATGGATGGTTGGATGGATGGATAGATAGAAGCAGAGAGAGTCAGAGAGAGAGAGAGCTACAGAGCTAGAGATAGATAGATAGATAGATAGATAGATAGATAGATAGATAGATAGATAGACAGACAGACAGACAGACAGAGGCAGAGCGAGAGAAAGCTAGAGATAGGTATAGATATAGAGCTAGATTGATAAATAGATACCAATGATAGATAGATAGATAGATAGATAGATAGATAGATAGATAGATAGATAGATAGATAGATAGATAGATAGATAGATAGGATAGATAGATAGATAGATAGATAGATAGATAGATAGATAGATAGATAGATAGATAGATAGATAGATAGATAGATAGATAGGATAGATAGATGCAGAGAGAGCGAGAGAGAGCTAGAGTACTAGAGCTAGATAGAGAGGTATAGAGATAGACAGATAGAGATAGATAGATAGATAGATAGATAGATAGATAGATAGATAGATAGATAGATAAGATAGATAGATAGATAGATAGATAGATAGATAGATAGATAGATAGATAGATAGATAGATAGATAGATAGATAAGATAGATAGATAGATAGATAGATAGATAGATAGATAGATAGATAGATAGATAGATAGATAGATAGATAGATAGATAGATAGATAGATAGATAGGATAGATAGATAGATGCAGAGAGAGCCAGAGAGAGCTAGAGATAGGTATATATATAGAGATAGATAGATAGATAGATAGAAAGATAGATAGATAGATAGATAGATAGATAGATAGATAGATAGATAGATAGATAGATAGATAGATGATAGATAGAGGCGCAGAGAGCGAGAGAGCTAGAGTGCTAGAGCTAGATAGAGAGGTATAGAGATAGACAGATAGAGATAGATAGATAGAGATAGATAGATAGATAGATAGATGCAGAGAGAGCGAGAGAGAGCTAGAGATAGGTATAGATATAGAGCTAGACTGATAAATATAGATGATAGATAGATAGATAGATAGATAGATAGATAGATAGATAGATAGATAGATAGATAGATAGAATTTCATCACTCACCGCTGGAATGTCCTCCAGTGCTAAATTGAGTGGAGTCAAACTTGCGAGGCGTGGATAAGTTAGTAACGTCAAGAGGCAAACTGCAATGAAAAGAAATTAAACTTAACCATCGCGAGCTGAGAGAACTCCAGCAGGCATTCACAAATGGCAGAAATGCAAATGGGAAGATTAAAGTTTCTCTAACGTGGCAGGTCTCTACATCCCCGAGGGACTTATGTGAGGAGGATGAAGTACTTACAAAGCTTCGTTGCTGTTTTTTTTAATGTTTTAATCTGTTTAGCTTTGTAGCTTTCATATGATTTTATATGCTGTTTTAACTTTGGTTTGGGAGTCACCCAGACGTGGTTAAAAGATCGAGTGGCTATAAAATATTTTTAAGAAATGAAATAAATAAATTTCCTAGGGCCTGTTTCACATGAAGAATCACAAACCAGAAGGTGGAGCCTCCAACTTTAAACTCCTCCCAGACTAACGGAAGAGAATATTTGTAGCTCAGGACTGAACAGTGCAGTCCTCGGTGCTCCCTGAGCTGGGTGGTTTTCCTGCAAGATGTTGCATGACCCAACTAGGGAACATCATCAGTTCTGGAAAGGAGTGGCATTTGCGGGGAGAGGAGGAGGAGAATGACTGTGGGGTCCTTGGTGCTCTCTGAACTTGGTGGTTTTCTTGCAGATGTTTCATGACCCAACTAGGGAACATCATCAGTACTAGAAAGGAGTGGGGTTTGAAGGGAGGAGGAGGAGGAGGAGGAGGAGGAGGAGGAGGAGGAGGAGGAGGAGGAGGAGTGTGGAGTCTTGGCGGTCTCTGAGCTGGGTTGTTTTCCCGCAGATGTTTCATGACCCAACAAAGTAACATCTGGGTGGAGGATTGAAGCCCAGTGTAGCCCTCCCCCTGGAGGGTAATCGGAGGGTCTTAATATGGGGGCAGGAGGGCTGGTGGGCAATTAATTTTCCCAAGGGGCTACATGAGAAAGTGGGATTGTTCTGGGGTTGTGTGAACCAATAGGGCTGGGAAGGCACAAAGGATGTATGTGTGTATATATATATATATGTGTGTGTGTGTGTGTATTTGTGTATATGTGTGTGTATATATGTATGTATGTGTGTGTGTGTGTGTGTGTGTGTGTATATATACACACGTGTGTGTGTGTGTGTGTGTACCTATTGTTTTAGGTTGTAAATAGTTATTTTTATTGTCTTTACTATTTTAACAACAGCTGTTTTATATTCTTCCTGGAGTTCGAGAACTTCATACTGCTACACACAGACAGACAGACAGACAGACACACACACACACAGAGAGAGAGAGAGAGAGAGAGAGAGAGAGAGAGAGAGAGAGAGAGAGAGAGAGAGAGAGAGAGAGAGAGAACTGGACACAGTATTCCCCCTTCTGCGGGCTAGGGACCAGGGGTCGGCAGCCCTTAAGATCCCTTCCAATATTATGACTTATCGCATTTTTGTTAGCTCGTGATCCCAGAACATTATGACTGCACGGTGTTGTAGCTCTGAAACAGTCTCAAAAGACGTCTCGAAGGCTTTGGTGTCCCAAAAAAACCAACGGCAAAAAAGTACGTGGCCAAGCCATCAAATCGCCATCGAAATAACCCCCGAGGCTTCCCAGTGCTGGACTCGGGAAAGGGAAAGCAATGAGAGTTTATCGGTCCCCTAGAATGAGGGATGCCTTCCCCCCCCCCAAGGTCGATTCGGTTTAGACAGCTCGGCCCAAATTTCATTTCACTCGAGGCGGGAAGACGGCCCGTTTTCCTGCATTAATGGAGTTGCAATTAGGAGACCGGGGGGGGGAGAGGAGAGAAGGGGGGGCTAAATGAACACATCAAGAAGAGACGAACCTTACTCTCCCCTTTTCTTTGTTCCGTTGCCCGACCTTGCTGGTGGACTTGATGTAAAGATGGCGGTGGAGTTCATCTATCAGAACCAAGTGCATATTCATCTTTTTACTGTGAAGTTCCAGCCTCAGGTCACCGAGTCCCTCCACCTGGAGGAGCGGTCCTTCCAAAGAATCCACGGCCGATACCTTTGGACAAAAGAGAAGGTAAGATGAGATAACCTTTATTGTCTTTTTTTTTTTTTTTACTGCGGGCACAACGGCGCACATCAAAAATGAAATTGAGTTGCCCGCTCTCAAAGTGAAAGACATACATGGCACGCACCTAAAACATTTATTTATTTATTTATTATTGAGACTTATATGCCGCCCTATCTCCCGAAGGACTCAGGGCGGCTAACAACAGTAACATATAATAAACACAGAAGTTAAGATAAAAACATACTATAAAAACATACTATACACAACATATGTATAAACCCACGCCCCTCCATATACATAACAAATAAATATTAAAGTGGGTCCCGATTTCTCAATTTTTTAGCCTTAAGTCAGTGTTGTTTAGGCCTTTAGTCTGACACACTGTCACACTGGCTCTTTGAGCTTTCCGGCCCAGGCTGAGAGTTGTTTTTTTCCCCCTCAGGGATCAAATTTAATTATTTTAATTGTTTTTAACTCTTGTATTGTATTGATGTTTTTAAATACTTTGTAAACCGCCCTGAGTCCTACGAGAAAAGGGCAGTATATAAATTCAATAAACTTAAACTTAACTTAACTTAAACTTTAAAGGAGCGGCGGTTAGCTGTGTCCCAAGCATTTTGATTAAGCTGGAGTTTAGGTACAATATACTATATACAACCGATGTATAGACCCACGCCCCTAGGTATACGTAACAAATAAATATTAAATACCATCCATCTTAAAATATATAACGGAAGGAGGAAGCTTGAGTTCACAAGGTTAGTGCCGTAGGGGATGAAACTAGGGCTGAAAAAATAAAACATAAAATAAAGGTCGATTTAGTTCTTTCCCAAAGTCGTTATGGGTCAATATTGCGAATCCTCGGGTTACGGCTGCATTTGAGCCCCCCAAATTTCTGTTGCTAAGCGAGACAGCGCTTAAAGTGAGTCTCGTCCCATTCTGCAACCTTTTATGCCACCGTTCTTCCGTGAATCACCGCAGATGTTTTAACTAGGAACGCGGTTGCAAAATGAATCCAATTTCCCCGTCGGCGTCGCTGGTCAGAAGGTCGCGAAAGGGGATCACGCCACCTCGAGACAACTGCAGCCGTCATAAACAGGAGTCAGTTGCCAAGAATCTGAATTTTTATCACAGGACTGTGGGATGCGGGTTAGGGTTGTGTGTGCGAAAAAACGCTCGTAAGTCACTTTTTTTCAGTACCGAGGTAACTTTGAACAGTTACTAAACGAACCGTGTTAAAACGAGGATTACCTGTACATTGCTTCGTGTTAGATTTACCTCGATCAAATTCTAATGACCATCTCATCAAACAGCTAAAACAGACAAAGAACGGCTGCAGGACTTGGGTTTGGCAAAGAAAAGAAGAAATAGGGGAGACACGATAGCAGCATTCCAGTATCGGAGGGGCTGCCACAAAGAAGAGGGGGGTCACGTTATTCTCCAAAGCACCAGAGGGAAGGACGAGAAACAACGGATGGAAACTGACCAAAGAGAGAAGCAACCTGGGATTAAGGAGAAACTTCCTGACAGTGAGGACAATTAACCAGTGGAACAGCCTGCCACTAGAAATCGTGGGTGCTCCATCCCTGGAGGCTTTTAACAAGAGGCTGGACAATCACTTGTCTGAGATGGCATAGGATAATGATAATAATGATAATGATAATGATAATGATAATAATAATGATAATAATAATAATAATAAGAAGAAGAAGAAGAAGAAGAAGAAGAAGAAGAAGAAGAAGAAGAAGAAGAAGAAGAAGAAGAAGAAGAAGAAGAAGAAGAAGAAGTTGGAAGGGACCTTGGAGGTCATCTAGTCCAACCCCCTGCTCAGGCAGGAAACCCTATACCATTTCAGGCAAATGGCTGTCCAGTCTCTTCTTAAAAACCTCCAGTGTTGGAGCATTCACAGCTTCTGGAGGCAGGTTGTTCCACTGGTTAATTGTTCTGTCAGGAAGTTTCTCCTTAGTTCTAGGTTGCTTCTCTCCTTGACTAGTTTCCATCCGTTGCTTCTTGTCCTGCCTTCGAGAGCTTTGGAGAACAGCTTGACTGCCTCTTCTTTGGGGCAGCCCCTGAGATATTGCAACACTGCTATCATGTCACCCCTCACCCTTCTCTTCATGAAACTAGACATACCCAATTCCAGGAACCGTTCCCTATATGTTTTAGCCTCCAGTCCCCCAATCATCTTTGTTGCTCTTCTCTGTACCCTTTCTAGAATCTCAACATCTTTTTTACATCGTGGTGACCAAAACTGGATACAGTATTCCAGGTGTGGCCTTACCAAAGCATTGTAAAGTGGTATTAGTACTTCGCGTGATCTTGATTCTATCCCTCTGTTGATGCAGCCTAGCACTGTGTTGGCCTTTTTGGCAGCTGCAGCACACGGCTGGCTCATATTTAAGTGATTGTCTACTAGGACTCCGAGATCCCTCTCACAGTTACTACTATTGAGGAAGGTACTACCTATACTATACCTGTGCATTTGATTTTTCCTGCCTAAATGTAGAACCTTACTTCTCCTGCTCTAGCGGGGGGGGGAGCGGAGGGGGCTGGACTAGAAGACCTCCCAGGTCCCTTCCAGCTCTATTCTATTCTAAATATTTATAATACAAGAAGACAGCTTTGTCTTAAAAAAACAGGAGACGGAAAGAGTGAGGCCAAAGGATGAACTACGAAAGCAGAGCGAAAGGAAGATTCTGCATTTACCAAAATGAAATCAAGACTCAGGGATTCAGCCAAAGCCTTCGCGGTAGAAATTGATTTTGAGGAAGACCCCCCCCCCTTTTGATAGGATTCTAAATTTCTCTGCAATAACAGTCGATTAAATTAGCCGCCCCTAGAAATATTGCTGCTCTGTCCACTGGGCAATTTAAGTGTCAACCTCCACAAACTCCAAAGGGATTTCCTTGCCAGCTCTAACCCGGGGATTGCTAAATATTTTAATTATTTGGTCTCCACTGAGTCACATCATCCAACTCCAGCGCATTTAAAAGACCGGGCACGAACTGGTGGCCACGGCAATATTTCCAATTTACAGCTCGCCCGCTGTTTCAGGTGACCTTCTAAGGGGACTTAATAACGTTTAGATAATGGTAAATATTTCAGCAATTCTGTTTTAATTGGCTTTCTCTGGGCAGCGGCGTAAATACATCGCCGCTTGGTTAAGAGAGAGAGAGAGAGGACTGGCCACAAAAAGAGAGGGTTTCCTTCTTTGCATATTATTTCAAGAAGTAAAATAAATCTCATTTTGCAGGAACCCGGCAGCACGGCTACCTCAAGGAAAGAGGAGGTAAACGGACAGCCTCGAGAGCTTGCAGCAAAGGAAAAATATTTCAATTTAATAGTGAGAAATATACTTTGTGGGGGCTTATTAGGGTTTTCAGCTCACCGTCCATCGTTGTCTCTTCAACGGCACAGAGAGCGGCTTATTTTTTTCGAACTAAAAGTGGGAAGCGGTCCTTCGGTTGCAATCTACCCCTTAGCTGTGCCCTATGCCCACACAAGACTATGTGTAGCTCAGGGTTGAACTGTGGGGTCTCTGAGCTTGGTTATTTCCTTGCAGACGTTTCATGACCCGACAAGGTAACATCATCAGTGCTAGAAGGGAGTGGGGTTTGTGGAGAGGAGGAGGAGGAGGAGGAGGAGGAGGAGGAGGAGGAGGAGGAGGAGAAGGACAACGACTGTGGGGTCCTCGGTGCTCTCTGAGCTGGGTGGTTTTCTTGCAGACATTTCATGACCCAACTAGGTAACATCATCAGTGCTGGAAGGGAGTGGGATGTGTGGGGAGGAGGAGGGGGAGGGGGAGAAGGAAGAGGAGGGCAGTGGGGTCCTTGGTGGTCTCTGAGCTTGGTGATTTTCTTGCAGACGTTTCATGACCCGACAAGGTAACATCATCAGTGCTAGAAGTGAGTGGGGTTTGTGGAGAGGAGGAGGAGAATAACTGTGGAGTCCTTGGTATTCTCTAAGTTTAGTGGTTTTCTTTACTCAGTGCAAAACTGAACAAAACTTACTTTCAGCAATCAACAGAAACATTTTAATTTAAATCTACAGCATCAAAAGAATAAAGAGTTGAGATCATTACAGTATTTATTTTTCCCCCATCTTGGATTACAAATAATTCAAGGTGGTGAACATATCCACACACCTACCTCCTCCTATTTTCTCCACAAAAACAACCCTGTGAGGAAGGTTGGGCTGAGAGAGGGTGACTGGCCCAAAGTCACCCAGTCGGCTTTCATGCCTAAGGCAGGACTAGAACTCACTGTCTCCTGGTGATTGGCCCAAAGTCACCCAGCTGGCTTTCATTCCTAAGGCGGGACTAGGACTCACCGTCTCCTGGTGATTGGCCCAAAGTCACCCAGCTGGCTTTCATTCCTAAGGCGGGACTAGAACTCACCGTCTCCTGGTGATTGGCCCAAAGTCACCCAACCAGCTTTCATATCTAAGGCGGGACTAGAACTCACCGTCTCCTGGTGATTGGCCCAAAGTCACCCAGCTGGCTTTCATTCCTAAGGCGGGACTAGGACTCACCGTCTCCTGGTGATTGGCCCAAAGTCACCAAGCCGGCTTTGATGCCTAAGGCGGGACTAGAAATCACCGTCTCCTACCGATTGGCCAAAAGTCAACCAGCCGGTTTTCATGCCTAAGGATGGGGGGGACTAGAACGCAGAGTCTTCTGGCGATGGGCCCGAAGTGACCCAATTTACTTCCATGCCTAAAGTGAGACTGGAACTCACTGTCTCCTGCTGATTGGCCAAAAAGTCGTTTTCACGCCTAAAGTGGAACTAGAACTCGCCGTCTCCTGCTTTTTTAGCTACCAGACCAAACTGGCTCTCTTACATTTCCTTTCTAAAACGAAAAATAAAAAATAAAAATGCCAGGACTGGCAATTCATCCCAAATCCCAGTTGTCAAGTACTTTCCAAGTGTGATGCGCTACCGAGCATGTAATATCACTTTGTGTCAGAACAAAAGTGTCAGCTGAAATGTTCTTTAGGATCAGAGGAGTGCGTGTCATGAGGTTAAAACATTTCCCCAACTGTAATACACAGACAGCTTTAAAAAAGAGAACGACAAAGACACCTTTGTCCCCCCCCCACACACACACACACAACCTTTCTTTACAAGCTCTACCATTCCTGCCAATGCAGCGGTATCTCCCGAAAAAGTATTTTCAGCTTGGGAGAACCTTTTAACCGTTTAATCCTCTTTTCCAAAACTGGAAAAGTTTCAGGAGGAAAAAAACCCGACAAAGCCAAGGGGATTTGATTTCGTTTCGTTTCGTTTCCCCAAATTGAGAATTCGACCCTCTTACAAAGGGATAGGCAAAAATTAGATTAAAAAGAAAAAAAAACCCAGCTGGAAGGTTGCATAACAACAAACACTTGGAAAACGTCTGCTAATCTAGAACGTCTGAAATGTTTGAAGAGGGTACTTAAACTTAACGAAGTTACAATTAAGATAAGACATAGAAGAATGGTTGCAGGAATCGGGTATGTCTAGTTTAATGGGGGGGGAGGACTAGAGGTGACATGATAGCAAGCTTCCAATATTTGAAGGGCTGACACTGAGAAGAGGGGGAGTGTGTCAACCTATTTTCCAAGGCACCAGAAGGCAAGACGACAAACAACGGATGGAAACTCATCAAGGAGTGATGCCCCCTGGAACGAAGGAGAAACTTCCTGACAGTGAGGACAATTAACCAGTGGAACAACCTGCCTCCAGAAGTTGTGGGTGCTCCAACACTGGAGGGTTTCAAGAAGAGATTGGACAACCGTTTGTCTGAAATGGTATAGGGTTACCTGCTTGAGCAGGGGGTTGGACTAGATGACCTCCAAGGTCCCTTCCAACTCTGTTCTTCTAAACCTCTGGACCTAAGGCCTTCGTTTTGCATCTTAGGCTCAAAAACCACAGCCTTGACTATTGGGGTACTCCAAGCTGAAGGCTGCCATATTTAACGATAGAGAAGTTAGCCAAGAATGAATGAATTCTCATCAGAAACAAAGGAAACATTTTAAACACATTTTTTGGGGGGGGCAGGCTTTGCCCGCAAAAAATAGTTTCGGAATTAGGCTTGGAAAAACGAACGGCAAATAATTCCTTTGACTGCAGTCTATTAACAAGCTAACAATAGCAAAAACATCTTTTGTCTTTCTTAACGTGAGGCTTTTTTTCTAAATAATCACGGTGCACCCGTCTGCATTTGGCGACTTATCTGTGAAGCTCGACGAATCAAACAAATCAGAGTTTGCATTTATTGTGCAACCTGTGAGCTCAAGAAGGGTTTTTGTTGTTGTTGTTAGTTGCGAAGTCGTGTCTGACCCATCGCAACCCCATGGACAACGTTCCTCCAGGCCTTCCTGTCCTCCACCATCTTCTGGAGTCCATTTAAGCTCACGCCTCCTGCTTCAGTGACTCCATCCAGCCACCTCATTCTCTGTCGTCCCCTTCTTCTCTTGCCCTCAATCTCTCCCAGCATGAGGCTCTTCTCCAGGGAGTCCTTCCTTCTCCTTAGGTGGCCAAAGTTGAGTTTTAGCTTCAGGATCTGGCCTTCTAAAGAGCAGTCAGGGTTGATCTCCTCTAGGACCGACCGGTTTGATGGCCTTGCAGTCCATTCTTTGGCGCTCAGCCTTTCTTATGGTCCAACTTTCACTGCCATACATTGCAACTGGGAAGACCATAGCCTTGACTATACGCACTTTTGTTGGCAGGGTGATGTCTCTGCTTTTTAGTGTGCTGTCTAGATTTGCCATGGCTTTCCTTCTTGGCTGCAGTCCCCATCTGCAGTGATCTTGGAACCCAGGAAAATAAAATCTGTCACTACCTCCATTTCTTCCCCATCTATTTGCCAGGAATTGAGAGGGCCGGATGCCATGATCTTGGTTTTCTTAACGTTGAGTTTCAACCCAAGTTTTGCACTCTCCTTCTTCACCCGTAACAAGAGGCTCTTTAGTTCCTCTTCACTTTCTGCCATTAGAGTGGAATCATCTGCATATCGTAGGTTGTTGATATTCAAGAAGGGTACACAAGAATATTATTTGTTTAACGTACGAAATATACCCAAAAGCTCGAGGAATCCAGAACACATTAGCAGGCGGTCTTTCACTTACGACCCCCCAACTGAACCCAGCTTTTCTGTTATTAAGCGAGACAGCTGTTCATAGTTTTGCCTCATTTTACGACTTTTCTTGACCCGGCTGTGAAGTGAATCACTGCAGGCGTTAAGTTAGTAACACGGCTGTTAAGCGAATCCGGCTTTCCCCCATTGGCTTTGCTTGTCGGAAGGTCGCAAAAGGGGATCGCGTGACCCCGGGACATTGCAACTGTCATTAGTACATGCCAGTTGCCAAGCTTCCGAATTTTGATCACGTGACCATCGTGTGTGTGAAAAAAAAGGTGATAAGTCACTTTTTCCCCTGCCGTTGAAACTTATGACAGTCACTAAATGGTTGTAAGTCAAGGACTCCCCGTACGACACTGGTAGCACATACTGCACATTTACACACTGTTGCAATATTTTTAAGTGATAATAAAAAAAAATTGGGAAGGACGCGCCAAACAATCGCCTCTTGAAGTTCTCCGGGTCTGGATCGAACAGTAATCAGTTCCAAGATGGAAGGAAGCCATAAATAAGTACTAAATAAATAAAATGCTCCAATAAAGGACAAGCAACAGCTTTAGAGTTACAGCAAGACAAGACACTGCAGGGAAATGAACGATATATCACATTTAAGCACCAAACACATAAATAATTACATAGGTGACTGGCCAGTTCCTGCTGCTCCTACTCCGGAGACAAGACATAAATCAGATCAATTCAACACGGGCTGAAATAAACACGGGCTGCTCCCTTTAAAAATAGCTCCAAGAGTTCCATTCTCTTATTAACTCCATTTTTTTTTCCTAGCTATGGTCAGCAACGGAAGGAAACTGAACAAAGAGAGACGCAACCTGGAACTAAGGAGGAATTCCCTGACAGTGAGAACAATTCACCGGTGGAACTACCTGCCTCCAGACGTTGTGCGTGCTCCAACGCTGGACGTTTTCAAAAAGAGGCTGGACAGCCGTTTGTCTGAAACGGTCTAGGGTTTCCTGCCTGAGCAGGGGGTTGGACTAGATGACCTCCAAGGTCCCTTCCAACTTTACTATTATTATTAATGACGTCAAATCAGTACTTTTGGAAGGCAAGCTGATGTCCGTGGTGGCACAGGGGTTAGAATGCAGCACTGCAGGCTGACTACCGGCCGCCAGCGGCTCGGCAATTCAATCCTGACCGGCTCAAGGTTGACTCAGCCGTCCATCTTTCCGAAGTCGATAAAATGAAGACCCAGATGGGGGTTTTTTTTGGGGGGGGGGGTCAACAGGCTGACTCTGAAAACTGCTCAGAGAGGGCTGTAAAGCACTGTGAAGCGGTGTATAAGTCTAAGTGCTACTGCTAAGTCCGAAGGAAGGGAGGAAGAGGAAGGAAGGGAGGGAGGAAGGAAGGAAGGAAGGGAGGGAGGGAGGGAGGGAGGGAGGGAGGAAGGAAGGAAGGAAGGAAGGAAGGAAGGAAGGAAGGAAGGAAGGAAGGAAGGAAGGAAGGAAGGAAGGGCTGTGGTGGCGCAGTGGTCAAAATGCAGTATTGCAAGCTAACTCTGTCCACTGCCAACAGTTCGATCCTGACCGGTTCAGCTATTGCTACTGCCTGAGCAGGGGCTTGGACTAGAAGACCTCCAAGGTCCCTTCCAACTCTGTTATTCCGTTCAGATTGATTCTGGAGTGTTATGAACATTTTCACCAGGCAGAAATTTTAAAGCTTAATAGTGAAGACCTAGGTTTATGCACCAGTGAAAAGAATAGATACAGAAGACAATGACACCAGCCATGGGTAAGTTATAGGGCCATGCAAGAGAGGTCTATATAAGCCATTTGACTTACAGGTAGTCCTGGACTTACGACCGGTCTTGGAAACAGTGACCTGTGAGCTGTCCTCAAAGTTACGACCCATCCCACCACTCCTGCAGTCAAGGGACTGCAATGCAGGTGCTCAGCAATCTGCTGGCATTTGTGACGTCTGCAGTGTCATGCGGTCACATGAGTGAGATGTACGACCTTCCCAGCGGGCGTCTGACAAGCACAGTCAGTTGGGGAAGCCAGATTCGTTCAACTATTGCCTGATTCACTTAGGGCAGGGGTCTTTAAACTTGGCCCTTTGATGACTTGTGGACTTCAACGCCCAGAATTCCTCAGCCAGTGTGCACGTGTGCCTGGCTGAGGAATTCTGGGAGCTGAAGTCCACAAGTCATCAAAGGGCCAAGTTTGAAGACCCCTGACTTATGATCCCTTCATTCGCTTAAGGACCACCTGATTTGTTTAATGACTGCAGACTTCCTTCTTAACCACCACAGTAAAAATAGTCATAAAATCTGGGCCAGTCTCAGGACGATATGCTTAAGAACTGCATCACTTCATGACCCAAATTCTAATCCAAACTGTGGTTGTAAGGACGACCTGAAGTAAGTACGACCTAAAACATAATGAAGAATGGTTGCAGGACTTGGGTTTGGCCAGTCTAGAGAAAAAAAAGGACTGGGGGGAACATGGTAACAGTCTTCCAATATCTCAGGGGCTGCACCAAAGAGGAGGGAGTCAAGCTATTCTCCAAAACGCCCGAAGGCAGGACAAGAAGCAAGAGATGGGAACTCATCAAGGAGAGAAGCAACCTGGAATTAAGGAGAAACTTCCTAACAGTGAGGACAATAAACCAATGGAACAGCTTTGCCTTCAGAAATCATGGGCACTCCATCACCGGAGATTTTTAAGAAGAGACTGGACAGTCACTTGTCTGAGACGGTATAGGTTCTCCTGCTTGAACAGGGGGCTGGACTAGAAGACCTCCAAGGTCCCTTCCAGCTCTATTCTAATCTTGATTCTGAAGAAAGGTAAGAGGGAATGAAGAATGGCTACAACCCAGACAGCACGCTCAAAAACATTCGAAAAGACCCGTGGGTTTCCCTTTGCATGCTTAAAAAATATCTTCCTTATCCCAACAGTGAATAAGATTTGGAAGAAGCCACGAAAGTCTCATTCCTTAGGATGAAGTAATGAAACCAGCGTCTGAATAATAATGTTGTTTTCCTTACTTAACAGAGTGTG
Organism: Vipera ursinii; assembly: GCF_947247035.1. Classification (NCBI taxonomy): domain Eukaryota; kingdom Metazoa; phylum Chordata; class Lepidosauria; order Squamata; family Viperidae; genus Vipera; species Vipera ursinii. The sequence goes on along the minus strand of NC_139515.1, from coordinate 87,005,044 downwards.
CGCAAAGCCAGGCAGACAGCAGAGGTGACCCTATTTGATCATCTGGATTAATATTTTTCAATCTTGACCACTTTTAAGATGTGTGGGCATCAGCTCCCAGAGTTGCCCACTTAGCACGCTGGCTGGGGAGTTCTGGGAGTTGAAGTCCACGCACCTTAAAGTTGTTAAGCACCTAACCCACGGGTCGGCAACCCGCGGCTCCGGAGCCGCATGTGGCTCTTTCAGCCATCTCCTGCGGCTCCCAGCCGCCCGGTGCGTGCGCACCTCTTCGAACGGGCAGTGGTGTGTGCGCACCTCTCCAAATGGAGAGTGGCACCGCCCATTTGGAGAGGTGCGCGTACACCTCTCCGAATGGGCGGAGGTGCACGCGCACCTCCCCAAACCTTTGAAGAGGTGCGCACGCACCTCCGCGCGAACGGGCGGCGGCGGCGCTGTTTGGGAAAGCTGCTGCAGCACGTTTGCAGCCTGCCAAAGGCGGTAGTTCTGCAAACGGGCCGTTGACGTCGCGCAACCAGGAACCAGTTCCATCACACATAAAAAAATGGCAACTGTGTGCATCCGCGCATGTGCAGGAAAAACCTGTTTTGCGCATGCACAAAGTTTTTTGCGCATGCGCGTGCATGGACGCACGCACACGGCTCCCACTTTTTTTTATGTATGATGGAACCGGTTCCCAGTGGCTCTTTTCCTTTTTCAGGTTGCCGACCCCTGATCTAACCAAAGAGAGAAGCAACCTAGAACTAAGGAGAAACTTCCTGACAGTGAGAACAATTAACCAGTGGAACAACCTGCCTCCAGAAGCGGTGAACGCTCCAACACTGGAAGGGTTTAAGAAGAGACTGGCCAGCCCTTTGTCTGAAATGGTATAGGATTTTCTGCCTGAGAGGGGGATGGACTAGATGACCTCCAAGGCCCCTTCCAATTATCATCATCATCATCATCATCATCATCATCATCATCATCATCATCATCATCTCTGTTATTCTGTTCCGTTATTCCGTCATTCCGTTAAGGCAGGGGTAGGCAACCTCGGCTCTTTTATGACTCATGGACTTCAACTCCCAGAATTCCTGAGCCAGCCATGCTGAGGGGAAAGGGAGAGGCTTCCAGGCTGAGCCATGCTGACTGAGGAATTCTGGGAGTTGAAGTCCATGAGTCATAAAAGAGCCAAGGTTGCCTACCCCTGCGTTAAGGTATCAGACTTGACAAGTAAGATGAGTCAATTATTTCAATTATTCAGCTGAATATTTCAATACGGAATATTCTACTCCCTGTGACGCTCTTTTCAAACCCTGGAGTGAGGTCTTCGGGCTGGTTCGCTAAATGAGTGGGTGTAAATCAAGGACGGCCTGTATTTCATAAACAACAACAACAAAAGTTAAAATCATGTATATAAATATGAACCGGCTGTCGAGCGTCCGAATGTAAATCAAGCGACCACGGGGGAATGCTGCAACGGTCGTTAAAAGTCTGAAAAACGGCCGTGCTGCAACGGTCGTTAAAAGTCTGAAAAACGGCCGTTAAGTCACTTTTTCCCGTGCCGCTGTAACTGCGAATGGTCACTAAAACAGACGGTTGCAAGTCAAGGAGTTACCTGCAACATTGTGGCTTGGAAGCTCTTGCAATGCGGAAAAGAGCCCAAATCTCAACCACCACCCCCAGTTCTTATTTCATAAACTTTCGTCGGTCTAAAAGGAAGGGTTGTTATTAGTCGAGCCAACGGGCGAAGGGTAATACCGGGGAGAGATTGGCGCTCACGGACGCGTTAACCGGGAGGAGGGGAGGGTGGGGAGGAGGCGGCGAAGCTCGTGCCGCCGACGCCAAGGAGGCCGAGGGCAGGCACTAACCGCTTAATGCAACAGAACATCTCAGATAATGGGATTCGCCGGATTAAACAGGAAAAGATGAAGTTATCGATAAGTATATTAAAGGAAGCCAAGGCGGAATGGTATTACAAAGGGAGACGGGGGTGGTGGTGGGGGGTGATTCTCCGCTGATGCTCTCTCTCTTCTGCTTCCAAACACTTTCCCGTCTCTGCAATGAAATTAGCCAGACACAAATGCAAACAGGATCAGAAAATTGGATTAGGGGCAATAAATACTAATAAAAAAATATATATATCTGGCCGGCTGCGCCTAGGCTCTCTCGCGCCGCCAGCTCCGAGGCGCTCCCTTCTCCTTCCACCTTTGAAGGCGAGGCACGTTCTTGGCTTCTTTGGGGTGGAATGAATGAAATAACAGCTTTACCCGTTCCCCAAATATTTGAGAGGGGTGGTGGGGTTAGGGTCCTCCGGAAGAAACAGAGCAGCAAACGCAAGGGGTGAAAAGACCGACCGACTCCCCAGGCTGTTGGCCGCTCTGGACGTAGCCAGACTGAAGTTGCCCAAAAGAGAATTTCAGCCTGCTAAAACGAGTGCTCCTTTTTAGTTGTCAGGCCTGGTGCTTCCTTCTTTGTATTTTATTTAAGTATATCCTAACTTTGGCTTTATCAATAATTCAAAGCAGCCAACAAACCTAATAGTTCTTCCTACTAAGAAGGAAGGGAGGGAGTGAAGGAGAGAAGAAGGAAGGAAGAGAGGGAGGGAGGGAAGGAAGGAAGGAGGGAAGGAGGGAGGGAGAGAAGAATGGAAGAGAGGGAGGGAAGGAAGGAAGGAAGGAAGGAAGGAAGGAAGGAAGGAAGGAAGGAAGGAAGGAAGGAAGGAAGGAGGGAGAGAAGAAGGAAGGGAGAGAGGGAGGGAGGGAAGGAAGGAGAGCGGGGTGAGTGAGGGAGGAAGGAGGGATAGAAGGGAGGGAGGAAGGGAGGAAAGGAAGGAGGGAGGGAGAGAAAAAGGAAGGAAGAGAGTGAGGGAGGAAGGCAAGGAAGGAGAGCGGGGAGAGCAAGGGAAGGAGGAAGGAAGGAGGGAGGAAGGGAGGGAGGGAGGGAAGGAAGGGAGGGAGGGAGAGAAGAAGGAAGGAAAGAGGGGAGAGAGAAGAAGGAAGGAAGGAAGGAAGGAAGGAAGGAAGGAAGGAAGGAAGGAAGGAAGGAAGGAAGGAAGGAAGGAAGGAGGATGGGTAACTGGCCCAAAGTCACCGGCCAGCTTTTACGCCTAAGACAAAACTAGAACTCACCGTCTCCTGGTGATGGGCCCAAAAAAATCACAAAGCCAGTTTTCGTGCCCAAGTTGAGATCAGAACTGACCGTCTCTTGGCGATTGCCACAAACTACCCACTTGTCTTTCACGTCTAAGGCAGGACTAGAATTCCCACTCTCCCAGTTCCTAGCCTGGTGCCTTCGCCACCAGACCAAAACGGTTAGACGAGTCCCTTTCACGGTCCGAAACAGTATTGATTCTTCGGACTCCTCACACGCACTAGTAGCCTTTATGTAGTAAGCTGGTACACCTTATCCAAGTTCCCTTCTCCCCTTCCTTTTCAACCCCGAGGAAATTACGCGCCCTTGGGTTGCTAATTTGAAAGCCCGGGCCTTCCTCTCCTGCCCGTGCACCTTCTCTCAAGGCTGTCCTCAAAGACGGAGAGGAAGGCGTCAGGTCCCTGAAGCTCATTTGCCACAAAGCTACTCTGGTTTTTTAGCCTGATGGCCTCCAAAAAGAAAAAAAGAAAAAAAGAAATACCAAAGGCCAAATTATATTCGCTGAAGTCTCTTGCGCACTCGTTGGTCTCCTCAGGACCCCAAATCCTTGACCCCTTTCTTTTTACGTGCCAATGTACACGGCCACCCTTTCACCCAAGGCCCCGGCGCCCCATCGCTCTTCTTCCCTTCGATCCAGGCGTCAGGGCCGATGCTAAATCTAGTCACCGGGGCTAATGGGTAGTGTAACTCTTATTTATTAATCAGCCCCCCCCCCCCGCAGTGTGTGATGAAGGTCATGTATTTACCGAGGCCAGCCCGCCAGATTAAAATGGGCGACCCCGGTCAATGTCAGCTCCCCTTTTTTTGCTTTTCTCCAGACGAGACATTTATTGCCTTCCGTTGAAGGAGACGGGATCGTGTGTCGCTGGGACCGTCAGGGTGAGGGTCTTCGGGGCAGCCCTTTAAATCAAAGGCATACCTGCTTTCGCTCAACTCAGGAGACACATTTACCGGAGAACGATGGATGGCTGGGGCTGCCACGCAACACGGGGTGGAAGGCAGACAAGCGTACACATCCAGAGTGGGCGGATAACCACGGAAGGAAAAAAAAAGTCACTCTAAGGATCCCAACATGAATTATGAATTCAATCGAAATTAAATCAAAATAAAAACGGTCTTTTTTAAAAAAAAATAGTGGGGTGTTTTTTTTTACTCTTGGAAGTTTTAATTTGTATGTACTGTTTCATATTTTGATATTTTATTGTAGACAGACCAGACCCTCTTTCAAGGAGATAAATGGTTCAGAAATACATGTGTGTATATATAGATGATAAATAAAAGAGGAGAGATGAGATGAGATATAGACAGACAGATAGATGATAGATAGATTATATAGATGAATAAGAGAGAGAGAGATGGGGGAGGTAGGTAGGTGGATGGATGGATGGGTGGATGGGTAGACAGACAGATAGATAGATAGATAGATAGATAGATAGATAGATAGATAGATAGATAGATAGATAGATAGATAGATAGATAGATGATTGATAGATAGATATGGGTAGTGTTCTGAACCAGCCCTCTTCTCGCAACCCCTAATTAAAGGAAGAGTCTGGAAAGCGTCCAAGGCTAAAAGGCTTCTGCCAAGATTTAATTACGCAGTTAACAAAAACACAAGAGCTTGTCTTCTCAAGCGGAAAAGTTGCTTTCAGCAACCAGCCCCTCCCCAAACACTTCTTTTATAGAGAGCTCAGGGCGTGGTCTCCCTGTGCCTCCTCCCGAGGAGTCCCATAGCCTTTCTTTGTTTGTCCCTGCTCGTCTGCCTCCTGCGTCGGGCGTCCTTGAACAGGGCCAGCTGTGGGTCATCATCCTCCGCACTCTCGGGCTCACACAGCTGAGAAGAGGTCCCCGGCTGAGGACTCTGCAAAGCCTCCAAATCATCATCAGCCGGTTCGTTTCCCTCCTCCCCCACATCTGAGTCCTCCGATACATCGGACCCAGCTGTCGGACCCACAGGCTGGCCCTGAGTCACAACACTATCCCGCACTGCAGGGCCCTTCCCCCGGGTCTGCCGATCCGGATGCGGTCGGGATGGGAACTGTTCGTGAAAAGCAGTCACCAACGCAGGGGCATGAACGGCGGTCGCGTCTTCCCATGTGAAGTCCTCCGGCCCGTACCCTTTCCACTCGATCAGGTACTGGAAGCGACCTTTCAGCCAGCGGGAATCCCTGATGCTGGCGACCTCGTACTCGGGGGTGCTGTCGCCATCACGAGGACCTGATGGGGGAGGTTCCGCTTGGCGAAGTGGACAAGCCGGTTGTTCGGGGACCAACAAGGACCGATGGAAGACGGGGTGCACGCGCAGGGAACGTGGCAGAGTTAAACGATAGGCGACCGGGTTGATGACGGCCTCGACTGGGAACGGTCCAAGGTAACGGTGGTCCAGCTTCCTCGCCGGCCGAGTGGATGGTAGGTTCCTGGTGGACAGCCAGACCCGATCCCCCACCGATAATGGAGGCGTATCCCTTCTCGACCGATCGGCGAACCTCTTGTAGTCGGCCTTGGCCTTCTCCAGCTGCCGTCGCACCAACCGATGGATCGCCTGTAACTCCGCCATGAATTCGTTCGCTGCCGGCTCCGGTGAGTCCACGGGAGAAAGGGGGAAAAACCGAGGGTGATAACCCACATTGGCCAAGAACGGTGTCATCTGCGTGGAGGTGTGCTGCGAGTTGTTAAAGGCAAACTCGGCTATGGCCAAATAGTCCACCCAATTGTCCTGCTGCAGGTTAACGTAGCAGCGCAGATACTGCTCTAAGATGCCGATGACCTTCTCGGTACCCCCGTCGGTCTGAGGATGATGCGCGGACGAGAGGCAAACCTTAATGTCCAACGCCCGCATCAACTCCTGCCAGAAGCGGGCTGTAAACTGGGCCCCCCTATCGGAGACGACTCTATCGGGAAGGCCGTGCAGCCGGAACACCTGTTGGATGAACATGCGACTAGTGGCGCGAGCTGACGGTAAGCCGCGACAGGGGATGAAGTGCGCCATCTTGGTCAACATGTCCACCACCACAAACACTGTCGTGAAGCCGGAGGATGGGGGTAGATCCGTCAGAAAGTCCATGGACACAGCCCCCCAGGGTCTCTTGGGCGTTGGCAAAGGCTGCAGTAAACCAGGCGGGGCCCCTGTCGCTGACTTGGCCTGCCGGCATGGGACGCAGGAGGTGACATAAGACTGGACATCGTGTCGGACTCGGGGCCACCAGAATGTACGGGAGACCAGGTTCAGAGTCTTGAACAGGCCAAAATGCCCCGCAGCCGGGTTATCATGACATTGGCTGAGGACGAGTCCCCTGAGTGGCCCTCCTGGAACATAGAGCCGGTCACGATAATACAGGAGTCCATCCGTGACCGACCAAGGCGAATCTGGCCCCACCTCTTCCTTCCGCTGAGCCACCCACGCCTCCTGCTGCTGCGCCTCCCGGATCCGAGCCCGTATATCCACCGGCTCCCGCACCGCAGCAAAAGACTCGACGGGGATCACGGTCCTGGGCGGAAGCTTGTCTTCCACTCGAGTGTACTCGGGCTTCCTGGACAGAGCATCCGCTCTCTGGTTGTGCCCGCTTGGTATGTACCGCACCCGGAAGTCAAACCTCGCAAAGAAGAGGGACCACCGGATCTGGCATTGGTTCAAATTCCGAGCGGTCTGCAGGCTTTCCAGATTCTTGTGGTCCGTCCGGACCTCGATTTGATGCCGCGCCCCCTCCAGATGATGCCTCCAAGCCTCGAACGCCGCCTTGATGGCCAGCAGCTCCTTCTCCCAGATGGTATAGTTGCGCTCCGAGGGATTCAATTTCCGAGAGTGATACGCGCAAGGGAAAAGGGTACCGTTGGGCGTCGCTGCCTGGAGTAACACGGCCCCAATGGCAATGTCGGAGGCGTCCGCCTCCATGACAAACGGCCGTTGCGGGTCAGGATGCTTCAAGATGGGCTCCTTCATGAAGGCGTCCTTCAAAGCTTGGAACGCCTGTTGTTCTGGGGTGTTCCACTGGAACCGAGTCTTCTTCTGCAGGAGCCGGGTGAGGGGGGCTGTCAAGGCAGCAAAGCCAGGGATGAATGTTCGATAGTAGTTGGCAAATCCAAGAAGTCGCTGAACATCCTTCACGCGACGCGGGGGTTGCCAACTCTGCAACGACTCAACTTTACTCGGTTCCATGGCGATGCCCTCAGGAGAAATGCGGTGACCCAAGAAATCGATGGTCACCTGGTAGAACTGGCACTTCTCCAACTTGGCAAACAGCCGATGTTTCCGGAGGCGCTGCAGGACCTGACGGAGATGCTGATGATGCGCTTCACGCGACGGGGAGTAAATCAGGATGTCGTCCAGGTAAATCACAACAAACTGGTCCAACAGATCCCGAAAGATGTCATTCATAAAATGCTGAAACACAGCGGGGGCGTTGGTCAGGCCAAACGGCATCACCGTGTACTCGAAATGTCCATAGCGAGTACCAAACGCCGTCTTCCACTCATCACCCGGCCGAACCCTGACGAGGTTGTAAGCTCCACGCAGGTCCAGTTTCGTGAAGATCTTAGCCTCCCGGAGTCGGTCCAAGAGCTCGGGGATGAGGGGCAGCGGGTAGCGGTTACGCACCGTGATAGCGTTGAGTTTCCGGTAGTCACAGCAAAGCCGTAACTCGCCCGACTTCTTTTTGACGAAGAGCACGGGCGCAGACACTGGCGAGGACGAGGGCCGGATGAATCCACGAGCCAAGTTCTTTGTCAGGAAGTCCCGCAATGCAGCCAACTCGGGCTCCGACATGGAGTACAAACGCCCCACTGGGAGAGGCGCATCAGGGACTAGGTCAATGGAGCAGTCGTAGGGCCTGTGCGGGGGTAATTGGTCCGCCTCTGACTCGCTGAACACGTCAGCAAAGTCGGACAGTTCGGGAGGCAAGGAAACCCCTGAGGAACCCTCCACCTGGCCGGCACAGATATGGCGGGTGTGGTCCAAGCACTGCAAACTTGGGAAGGTGACCAAGTTCTGAGACCAATAGATCTGTGGATCATGCGCCCGGAGCCACGCCAGTCCCAAGACCACGGGGAAGTGCAGATCCGAAGTGACGTAAAACTGAATGGCCTCCACATGGGTACTGATGGCCATACACACGGGTTGCGTGGCGGCCGTGATAGGCCCGGACAGGAGCACTCGACCATCGATGGTCTCCACAAGCATGGGCGGATCCACTGGACACTGGGGAACAGCCCATTTGGCCACAAAGGCCGAATCCATAAAGTTAGTGGTAGCCCCAGAGTCAATTAAGGCATGGACCGGAATCCCCTCTGGCTTGCCAGGAAGGATCAGTCGTGCCTCCAAAATCAAATGCCGTGGAGGTTCACAGGTACCGTCGGAACGGCGTCGCTCGGCGTGATCGTTGTGGGTCGCCCGATCTTTCACACCGTCTAGATCGGGCTCGGGCCGTTTCCCGATAGCAAAGCAGGGGACTTTCTCGGGGCAGGCTTGGTCACTGACGCCCGCTGACGCTTCTTCGGGCAAGAAGCAGCCAAATGTCCAGGGTCCCCACAGTAAAAACACAACCCCTCCGATCGTCGTCTGTCCATTTCCGTCACCGATAGACGGGACCTGGCGGCACCCAGCTCCATTGGCTCCTCCCTCTGGACTGGGGGCTCACGCACAACAGGGGCGGCAGGGGTCTGTGGGGTGGCACGGCGACTCTTACGCTGCTGCAGCCGGGCATCGATCCGCAGACAAAGATGGATCAGCCCATTCAGGTCTGAGGGAATGTCCACGCGGGCCAGCTCATCCAACATCTCCTCTGACAAGCCATCCTGAAAGGCATCCACGAGCGCAGCCTCATTCCAGGCGGAATCCTGGCTAAGCAGCCGGAAATCGCTGATATAGGCCTGTAAAGGGCGCTGACCCTGCCTCAAAGCTTTCAGGCGTCGGGTGGCGGTCTGCGCCTTAATCGGGTCCTCGTACATGAGGCGCATATGGTCACAAAACCCCCCAAAGTTATCCAACAAAGGGCTAGGCTGTGCCAACAGAGGCGTGCCCCAACGAGCTGCATCTCCCGACAGAAGGCTCAACACGAATCCCACCTTATCTCGGTCAGTGGGGAAATCAGCTGCTCTCACGCTGATATAAAGCTGGCATTGTCCCAGGAAGGCAGGAAACAGTTCTGGTTTACCAGCAAATTTATCCGGCATAGCTATCTGACATTTCCTCCTGGGTGGGGGGGCAGCATGTACCTGAGCCTGCAGTTGTGCCACCTGAGTGGCCAGCAAGGTGAGTTGCTGGTTGAGCTGGACATTCTCGGCAAGAAGCTGCTCCATCGTAGTATTAAAGGGGTGGGGTGGCTGAAAGCAAACTGTTCTGAACCAGCCCTCTTCTCGCAACCCCTAATTAAAGGAAGAGTCTGGAAAGCGTCCAAGGCTAAAAGGCTTCTGCCAAGATTTAATTACGCAGTTAACAAAAACACAAGAGCTTGTCTTCTCAAGCGGAAAAGTTGCTTTCAGCAACCAGCCCCTCCCCAAACACTTCTTTTATAGAGAGCTCAGGGCGTGGTCTCCCTGTGCCTCCTCCCGAGGAGTCCCATAGCCTTTCTTTGTTTGTCCCTGCTCGTCTGCCTCCTGCGTCGGGCGTCCTTGAACAGGGCCAGCTGTGGGTCATCATCCTCCGCACTCTCGGGCTCACACAGCTGAGAAGAGGTCCCCGGCTGAGGACTCTGCAAAGCCTCCAAATCATCATCAGCCGGTTCGTTTCCCTCCTCCCCCACATCTGAGTCCTCCGATACATCGGACCCGGCTGTCGGACCCACAGGCTGGCCCTGAGTCACAACAGGTAGATAGATAGATAGATGATAGATAGATAGATATGGGTATAGATAGATAGATAGATAGATAGATAGATAGATAGATAGATAGACAGACAGACGGATGGAGAGATAGAAATAGATGACAGATATATAGATGATAGACGAGATAGATCACGGGTGTCAAACTCAATTTCATTGAGGGCCGCATCAGCATTGCAGTTGCCCTCAGGGGGACGGGTGGGTATGGCCAGGGTGGGTGTGGCCTACTGGGTGGGCGTGGCTAGAGTGCGTATGGCCTACTGGGTGGGCGTGGCCAGCTCTACATCGTTGGCATCAAGGGTGCCTATGGGGTCCTGGGCAGGAGTGGGACAGATCTGAGGGTCTCTGGCAGAAGGAGGGTCTCTGGGCCAGGGCCAAGGCAGTGGGGGCCGTTCCCTCACTGTTTCCAGGATGGCTTCACGGGCCGCATGAAACCACTTCGTGGGCCGGATCTGGCCCCCGGGCCTTGTGTTTGACATGTCTGAGGTAGATAATAGAAGATGGATAGAATAGATAGATAGAATAGATAGATAGATAGATAGATAGATAGATAGATAGATAGATAGATAGATAGATAGATAGATAGATAGACAGACAGACAGACAGACAGACAGACAGACAGACAGACAGACAGACAGACTGATGGTAGATATGTATAAATACAACTGGATGGATAGAATAGATGGATGATAAAGATAGATAAAATGAATAGGTGGATGGAATAGATGGAGGAGAGAATAGCTAGCTAGATGATAGACAAATAGATGTAGATAAAATGCATAGATAGATAGATAGATAGATAGATAGATAGATAGATAGACAGACAGACAGACAAGCAGACAGACAGACAGACAGACTCTGAACTACAAATATTGAGAAATATATATACCACAAAGTCCCCTCCTAGAAGGTAACCAAGGTAACCAGGAAAGCAGGTCATGGAGAGGATGTGTAGTGTCCCAGAAAAATCCTGCAGACCTTACTCAAGCATCACTTACATGCCCTGTCCTGGACAAAAGGAGGGAAATGAGTGGGTGAATATAAAGAAAGATTGCTGGAATTGGGCATGTCCAGTTTAATGAAGAGAAGGATGAGGGGGGGACATGATAGCAGTCTTCTAATGTCTCAGGGTCTGCCCCAAAGAAGAGGCAGTCAAGCTATTCTCCAAAGTACCTGAAACCAGGACAAGAAGCAATGGATGGAAACTCGTCAAGGAGAGAAGCAACCTGGAACTACGGAGAAACTTCCTGACAGTGAGGACAATTAACCGGTGGAACAACCTGCCTCCAGAAGCGGTGAATGCTCCAACACTGGAGGTTTTTAAGAAGAGACTGGACAGCCATTTGTCTGAAATGTTATAAGGTTTCCTGCCTGAGCAGGGGGGTTGGACTAGATGACCTCCAAGGTCCCTTCCAACTCTGTTATTGAATAACGCAATAGAAGAAGGGGATGACAGAGAAGGAGGTGGCTGGATGGAGTCACTGAAGCAGGAGGCGTGAGCTTAAATGGACTCCAGAAGATGGTAGAGGACAGGAAGGCCTGGAGGAACGTTGTCCATAGGGTCACGATGTGTTGGACACGGCTTTGCAGTTAACAACAACAACGCAACTTATTTGTTAGCACCGGCATTACCCTGGCTAGCAGGACGCACCATCGTCTCACACACAAGTGGCGCCTAGGGCAGCCTTCCAAATCATTGTTACTGAACGTAGTCCTGGCACATTGAGACAGAACGTCCCGCTGATAACTTGGGAATGCTCATTTCCGCACCTTTGAAGCGGGTCCCGACAGCCCGCTGCCAACGCGCATTTCCTCTTCATCCAGCTCCACGCAAGTGCCAGCCGCTGTCAAGATGCCTTTGCATCTTTGCTCCGGCTTCTGGGGGGGGGGGGAAAGGTTTCCTTCCTTACATTCATAAGTCTTCCCAGAATTAATCATGGCACATTAGAAGCAGCTGGAGTGTTTTGAGTGATAATGAAACCTGTAACAAGCCATCTTCAGACGTCTTGGCCAAACAATGAGGGAATTAAAATTTCAATTTAAATGCAGGGGTTGGAAACACGCTTCAGTGGCAAAATTACTTCAATTAATGTGAGTGGAATACAAAGGACAGGCTGCAGAAATGCGATGCGGCTCCAGAAATTAGGCCATTACCGTGTTTGCATCCAGGCGCACAATGCCTCCAAAGGTCTAATTTCAACAGCACCTATCACAAAGATACAGACGACAATATTTATCACTCCTCCCATTTCTCAGGAGACAGATCGCTTGCCTTCCTGGAATCCTTTTTTTTTGGGGGGGGGGGCTGGACTTTCGATAAGCCAACAGCTGTTTGCCTTGAGGACAAAGAACAAGGAGATCCAAAAGAAAAGAAAAAAAGGAAAAAAAACCCACACACATTATGCATCCCTGACAGTTTAATAATTATTTTATACAATTGAGACAATGAAAAACAATAGAGTCGCCCAGAAGCAAGGACCCAATTACGGCTTCATTCTGATATGAAGCCAGAAAGAGGCTTAAGAAGGTTGAACTTAAAAGAGCTCCCGTCTAGATCATCTACAACAGGAAGGATTTAAAAAGAGAGGAGATCGCAGACTCCAAAGGGATTATTATTATTATTATTATTATTTTGCACAGGATCTTTGTAGCTCAGGGTTGAAATCGAGGGTCCCGAATGCTCTCTGAGCTGGGTTGCTTTCTTGCAGATGTTTCATGACCCAACTAAGGAGTGTCATCAGTGTTAGGAGGGAGTATGATGTGGGAGTATCTAGAAAGGAGTGGGGTTTGTGGGGAGGAGGAGGAGGAGGAGGAGGAGGAGGAGGAAGAAGAAGATAAACGGACAGTGGGGTCCTCGGTGGTATCAGAGCTTCATTTTTTTTCTTGCAGATGTTTCATGACTCAACTAGGTAACATCATCAGTGCTAGAAAGGAGAGTGTTTTGTGGAAAGGAGGAGGAGGAGAAGGAGGAGAGAGAGAGAGAGAGAATGAAGAGAAAGAAGGAGGAAGAGAAGGTGGAGAATTGTGGCTTCCTTGGTGCTCTCTGAGCTGGGTGGTTTCCTTGCAGACGTTTCATGACCCAACTAGGTAACATCATCAGTGCTAGAAAGGAGAGGATTTTGTGGAAAAGAGGAGGAGGAGAGGAAGAAAGAGAGAATGAAGGGAAAGAAGGAGGAAGAGAAGGTGGAGAATTGTGGCTTCCTTGGTGCTCTCTGAGCTTGGCGGTTTCCTTGCAGACGTTTCGTGACCCAACTAGGGAACATCATCAGTGCTAGAAGGGGGTGGGGTTTGTTGGTGGGAGGAGGAGGAGGAGGAGGAGGAGGAGGAGACGAGGACTGTGGGGTCCTTGGTGCTCTCTGAGCTTGGCTGTTTTCTTGCCAGGTTTGTTGAGAAGAAAGGACAGAGTTAGAAAAATTACAACCCTTGAATGATTTCCCCTTTAAAAAATGTTCACCCAAAAGGAGAGCATAGATATTTGTTCTTCACCGTCTTTCTAAGAATCAAGACAGGGCTGTTGGCAAAGGAGCTTGCGGATGGTTGCTGACATAGCCATGGCCTATAATTTTATCAGCCCTTGGGGGATGAACGATTGCATCCACCTTCCGGGATGTATAAGGTGACCTGTGTGTAATCACACTGTCACACCAACGACATGACTTGTGTCTGACGTCCTGATCTGACCCATCCATATGACGTGGTCACAGACGATGCCTGTGTGGTCCTTTCAATATCATCTTGGCTTGTAAGGGATGCTAGCGCGGGGGACTGCATTTCTATAAGCCCCAGAATTTCCACTTTCCATCTATCTATTGCGCTAAAAAGAAAGAAAGAAATATGAGATAGTAGAGATAAAGAGAAAAAAGAGAGGGAGTGCTCAATGTTGAAATAAAGAGAAATTTGGGTTGCTAAATTTAAGATATTTGGAAATTACCAGAAAATAAGAGTATCATATTTATTATTAACTAGTCAGTGTAAGATGGTGAGAATTCTGAACATTAGATCTTGGGATGAATTGTGATAAAGGGGAATTGGGGATTATTTAAAATTTGGAAATTATAAACATTAAACGTGAAATTTAAATATTAGTGGGAAATTTTAAAAAATGGGGAACAATAAACCAGGACACTGATGGTCTAAACAGACTGAATGTTAAAACAACTAGGATATGTCTAAACTAAAAACTGTTGATGAATGTAAGGAAGTTATTTTTTTTATTTAATTGATAGAATAAGAATTGTATTAATTTAAATGTGAGACAGTAAATGCCAAGGGGGAAAGAGAGGAAACATTTAATGTAATAGTTTGAGACCTGTACTACAGATATTTGTAGGTTATTGAATTATTGACCGACTCAGCCGCCATGTTGCTTTTCAAATATTTAAATGTAAAATTAGAAAATCAATACAATTTTCTGAAGAAGAAGAAGAAGAAGAAGAAGAAGAAGAGGAGGAGGAAGAGGAAGAAGAAGAAGAAGAAGAAGAAGAAGAAGAAGAAGAAGAAGAAGAGGAGGAGGAGGAGGAAGAGGAAGAAGAAGAAGAAGAAGAAGAAGAAGAAGAAGAAGAAGAAGAAGAAGAAGAAGAAGAAGAAGAGGAGGAGGAGGAGGAGGAGGAGGAGGAGGAGGAGGAGGAGGAGGAGGAGGAGGAGGAAACCAATCACAAGACTGTCGTGTTTTCCTTTCCGTGAAGAAGGAACCCAAAACCCGGTATGTCTGTGGAGATTCTCTGCCAGCCAGCTCAGGGTTGTCCCAAAGATGCTTTTTTTTTTTGAAAAAGGCAACTGGACTTTCTTGGTTTTTCCCTTGGGAAAAATATTTCTATGGGATGATAAGCGAAGGGTTTTGACAGAGAAAACAACAACAACAAGAAAGTCCTGTTACTTTTTTGAAAAGAAAAAAAAAAGCACCTTTGGGCCAGAACGTGGAACTTAAGGTAGGGACGCTCACACAACGTACTTACCTGGGTCATAATGGGGGAGAGAGAGTGCCTTCAACATACCAAGGAGATTGTTAATCATGGGTGTTAATCACGGCTTCTCCGGGTGTTGACTGCTGGTGAGGAGATCCCACTAACACTGTCAAGCCGTTGGTATATAAACAGAGGGCAAACAACCCCCCTCCCCTCCTAGCACTGATGATGCTACTTAGTTGGGTCATGAAACGTCTGCAAGGAAACAAGCTCAGAGAACAATAAGGACCCCACAGTCGTCGTCGTCCTCCTCCTCCTCCTCCTCCTCCTCCTCCTCCTCCTCCTCCTCCTCCTCTTCTTCTTCTTCTTCTTCTTCTTCTTCTTCTTCTTCTTCTTCTTCTTCTTCTTCTTCTTCTTCTTCTTCTCCCTCCTCCTCCTCCTCCTCTCCACAAGCCCCCCCTCCCTTCTAGCACTGATGATGTTCCCTATTTAGGTCATGAAAAGTCTGCAAGAAAACCACCAAGCTCAGAGAGCATCCAATAATAATAATAATAATAATAATAATAATAATAATAATAATAATAATAATAATAATAATAATAATAATAATAATAATAATAAAAACCTTTATTGTCAAATTACAACTATGTGTACATTGAGATTAGCTGAGCCTCCCCCCGTGCTCCCTCCCCCCAACACACAGTGACAACAAACCCTCCATCCCACCACACCATGTGAACCAACCACACCACACACCAGCCTCCCAAGTCAATTCTGCATAAGTTCACAGAGATTATTTCCCATTCAAAAGCCTAACAGCCCACGGATAAAAGCTATTTTTCAGCCTGTTGGTACGGCTGGCTATACTCCTGTATCTCCTACCCGATGGTGGGAGAGTAAAGAGATACCGTCCAGGGTGTGAGTCATCCCTGAGAATCTTCCTCACTCTTCCAAGGCAACGAGCCCTGGCGAGGTCATCCAGTGGTGTCAGGGGACAGCCCACAATGTCTTGTGCTGTGCTCACCACCCTCTGTAATACTTTCCTGTCCGTGACTGTCAGACCAGCATACCAAACCACAATACCATACGAGAGGACGCTCTCTATAGTAGACCGGTAAAAGAGGGTCATTAGCCGTTGTTCTACCCTGTTCTTCCGCAAGACCCTGAGAAAGTGAAGTCTCTGTTGGGCCTTTCTGGCCACCTGGGTAGTGTTAACTTTCCAGGTCAGATCTTCGCAGAGGTAGACGCCCAGAAATTTAAAGGAGGAAACTCTCTCCACATAGTCCTCCCCGATGTAAAGTGGGGCAGGTTCCTCCTTTTTTCTCCGGAAGTCTAACACCATCTCTTTCGTCTTGGCGATGTTCAGGTGGATCTCAGGATCCCAGGATCTCACAGTCCTCCTCCTCCTCCTCCTCCTCCTCCTCCTCCTCTCCACAGTCCCCCCTCCCTTCTAGCCCTGACGATGTTACCTAGATTGGGTATGTATGAGAGAACTTTGAGACGCAGGTAGAAAGCGACAGGAGAGCAGTACTAAGATGAGGCAGATGTGTCCACCGTTAAGGGGCTGCTCCAAAATGGAAACTAAGGAAGAAATGACATACTGTACGGAAAAGGCTATTTAAAAGGAAGCTTCCCAAGCTGTTAAAAAAAAAGAAAAGAAAAAAAGAAAAAGACGCCAAGAAGGCAGACAAGACAGCCGAAGGTTTCCTGGGGGGAGTGGGGGGGGGGGGTTTGAGGAAATGAGATGTTGGGAGAGAAGAGGAACAGGGGCGAAAGGTGGAAGCAAGAGGCAAGATAGGAGAGGACAGGAATTGGAGGTTAAAGACAGGAGGCCAAAGTCATGGGCGCTTTCAAAGCACCCAGAGAGGTTAATAGAGTGAAGGGTTTTTTTGTTTTTTTTTTAAAAAGGGAGTGAGTGACAGAAGAGCAACAGAGAGACAGGCAAGGAGAACAATGCAGCCTGCCAGCAAACGGCAGAGGTAATTACTCCGGTCCTGATAGCCGGATCTAGCGGACGGAGAATGTGACAGCTGTCCCTCAAGAGAGGGGGGGTGGGGGGTGGGGCCTCCTTACCAGCATATCCGTGGCCATCAGGTAGTGCTTGCTGCCTGTGTATTGCTGCAGCTTCTGCGGCACCTGCTTGATGTTCTCGATCTCGTCCAGCAGATTCAAGACGTGCTTGTGCTCAATCCCTTCGATCCACAGCTTGCGCAGTTCGTCCCGCTTGCAGTGCAGGAGCATTTTGCAGGAAACCAGGTTCTCCTTGACCTGCGGGAGGGGAAACGCAAAGCGCTTGAGGGGCTGCCACAAAGAAGACCGGGTGGGGGGGGTGGGGGGGGGTGGGGGTAAGGTCAATTAATTTTTTTGCAAAGCGCCCTAGGGTGGGGCGAGAAGCAAAGGATGGAAACAAATCAAGGAGAGAAGCGACCTGGAACTAAGGAGACATTTCCTGACGGAACAATTAACCAAGGGAACAGCTTGCCACCAGAAATTGTGGGTGCTCCAACATTGGAAGTTTGTAAGAGGAGACTGGACAGCCATTTGTCTGAAATGCTAGAGGGGGTTGTAGCAGGGGGTTGGACTAGATGACCTCCAAGGTCCCTTCCAATTCTATTATTATTATTATTATTATTATTATTATTATTATTATTATTATTATTATTATTATTATTATTATTATTATTATTATTAGTGCTTTTTTTGTAAAAGAAAAAGGTGCCGGAACTCACACATGTCATACAACCTGCCTTGCCTACCCTACAAGGTTCCATCCAAAAAAGGTGCCGGAACTCCGTTCTGAGCGTTCTATGAGAAAAAAAGCCCTGATGATGATGATGATGATGATGATGATGATGATTATTATTATTATTATTATTATTATTATTATTATTATTATTATTATTATTTAAATCTTTTATTCATTAAACATGAAACTCGGTCAACAGAACACTCAAATGGACTGGCACCAATGGTTGACACGGGTTGTTGCCGGCATCCTAGGTATCAACCAGGTCTCTCCTTAAAATGTAAGATGTTCCGAGTAGCACAGTTTTTTTGTAGCTTTGCTGGAGTTATTGCAGGAAGCTGCAATTTCTTGATGTGTTTTGCAAAGTTTTTGGACATGGTTCCCACTGCCCCGATGACAATGGGGATCACTGTTGCGCGTTTCATCCATAATTGTGCAGTTTCGATGGCCAGGTTGCGGTATTTCGGAATTTTTCCCCAGTTCTTTTTCTTTTACTCTGGCATCTCTTGGTACAGCGACATCAATCAACTGTACAATGGCGATATCTGGCGTGTTGCGTTCCAAATGGCGATCTTGTCTGTATTCGGGAGTCCCACAATCATCATCATCATCATCATATTACCTCCAAGGTAATATGAGTTCTTGACGTACGACCAAATTTCTGATGATAAGCAAGAGAATGGTTAAGTGAGCGTGACCCCATTTTACAAATAGAGCTGGAAGGGACCCTGGAGGTCTTCTAGTCCAGCCCCCTGCTTAAGCAGGAGACCCTATACCATTTCAGAGAGATGGCTGTCCAGTCTCTCCTTGAAAACCTCCAGTGTGGGAGCATCCACAACTTCTGTCTGTCTGTCTGTCTGTCTACCTACCTATCTATCTACCTATCTATCAATCTATTTAATCAGAATAGAGGTGGAAGGGACCTTGGAGGTCTTCCGGTCCAACCCCCTGCTCAGGCAGGAGATAGGGTTTCCTACCTGAGCAGGGGGTCGGACTAGATGACCTCCAAGGTCCCTTCCAACTTCTTCTTCTTCTTCTTCTTCTTCTTCTTCTTCTTCTTCTTCTTCTTCTTCTTCTTCTTCTTCTTCTTCTTATTATTATTATTATTATTATTATTATTATTATTATTATTATTATTGATCCTCTCCCATTCAAGACAAGTGGCTGTCCGTTCTCTTCATTAAAAAGCTCCAGCGTGGGAGCGTCCGTCACTTTCGGAGGCAAATCGTTCTGCTGTTAGGAAATTTCTCCTTGCTTCTAGGTTGCTTCTCTCCTTTGACTAGTTTAGGATCCCCAATGACAAAGGGGGAAACACCGAACCATCAGCCAGGAGAGTCAGTTGTACCATAACGCTGCTGGAGGGAAAGGAGCACAAAATCCTTTAAAAAATATATATATCAATTTCACAGCAGTTGAGGTCGTGAGTCTCCAAACCAGAAAGAGTTGAGTTCTGACGAAGAGACTAAAAGCCAAGAAGTGGGACCCGGCTATCACTTAACTCCAAATCTATTCTGCTAATTTTGGCTGGGCTGCCTGGAACACCTCTTAACGTAATTTAAAAAAAACAACACAGCGCACAAGGTGGTTAATGGCTTTTCTCGCTGTTGTCTTGTCTCGAACACTAACTGCCTCCTTTCCCCACCTCTCACTTTTTAAACAGCGGCACCGCAGACAGGGAACACCCCCTGGCGAGGTTGTTATCAGTGGCAAAACATTGTGCTTGAAGCACACATCCAGAGATGTTTTAATATTCAAAAACACGGTTGTCGGGGTTTTTCCCCCCCAAAAAAAAAACAAGGAAAAAGAGAAACCACCGATCTTGTACAGTTCCGCGTTGCTGCTGTGAACGCCGGCAAAGACACCGAAAGGTAGCGACAACAAAACTCCAGAGTCTTTCCTTACCTGCGACAAGATCCCCCCCAAAAATATCACACAATATTACGGTAGTTCCGGAGCTCGGAAAGATAATGCAGTCCCGTAAGACAGATGCAACAGCTTTTGAGATGGTGGGAAATTTAGGAGGCGCTTCGTTATATATTTATTACATTGAGTCGCTATGGGTAGTAGAGAGATAGGTGGTGTATCAATTTAATTAATAAATAAAATATGCAGCAATGCTATTGGGGGGGGACAGGACAAAAACATCCCTTCTAAAACAGTTGCTTGGATAAGCAGGAAGTTGCTGTCCCATCATTAAGGCAAGACAAATCTATGAAACGGGACACAGCTATCCAAATATCCAGGGATTGTTGTTGTTAGCTGCGAAGTTGTGTCCGACCCATCGCGACCCTATGCACAACGTTCCTCCAGGCCTTCCTGTCCTCCACCATCTTCTGGAGTCCATTTAAGCTCACGCCTGCTGCTTCAGTGACTCCGTCCAGCCACCTCCTTCTCTGTTGTCCCCTTCTTCTATTGCCCTCGATCTTTCCCAGCATGAGGCTCTTCTCCAGTGAGTCCTTCCTTCTCATTAGGTGGCCAAAGGATTTGAGTTTCCACTTCAGGATCTGGCCTTCTAAAGAGCAGTCAGGGTTGATCTCCTCTGGGACTGACCGGTTTGATCGCCTTGCAGTCCAAGGGACTCGCAGGAGTCTTCTCCAGCACCAGAGTTCAAAGGCCTCAATTCTTTGGCGCTCAGCCTTTCTTATGGTCCAAATTTCAC
>NC_139515.1:86977291-86979791 GCF_947247035.1 Vipera ursinii | reverse complement strand
GGGCCACGCCCACCCAGCCCCCGACAATACATAAGTGGGTCTGGGGTTGCAGTTTGGGCACTCGGTCTCTAAAAGGTTTGCCATCCCTGTCGTAGGAGGTACTGTTTTGGGTAAAAGACGCAGCAGCACCAATTGCAAGGGTTGTGACTCTGAGCTCATCTCGAAGGTACCAGTCGATGTCATGGTTCCAACAAATGCAGTACTTCGAAAGAACTTCAAGGCACTGTTTACCTTAAAAAGAATCTTTTCATATAGTAGCATAGCTTCCCCAGGTACGTATTGGAAGCCAACGTCTGAATCCTCCTCCCCTGAACACATCGTATCAAGCACAATTCCCTCCCTTAATTTAAACGTCATAAATCACATTCTCCAACTAGTTGAAAAGGCAAACTTTCCCTCCTGTTTAACAAGCCGCCAAATTCTGATCTTCTCTGATCACAGTCTTGAGATACGTTCTCCCTACTCCCCCCAGCCTCCGCTAATTCTAGCTCTAAAAGTAGTAAGACAAGTTAAAGGAAGGCTACGTCTCCCTATGTCCGTGGTGGCGAACCTAGGGCCCACGTGCCACGGGTGGCACGCAGAGCCCTCTCTGTGGGCACGCGTGCCGTCGCCCCAGTCCTAGGCCTTCAGCTGGGTTTTAGGCATGGGTCCGGAGTATCTTAGGGAGCACCTGCTGCCGGCATCAACTTCCCTCCGCCCTGTGCGCGCCCACAGAGAGGGCCTCCTCAGGGTGCCACCAATCAGAGAATGTCGTCTGGTGCCCCCCAGGGGGAGGTCCTTCTCTGTGGGCGCCCCGGAGCTATGGAATCGGTTGCCGGTTGAGCTCCGGATGGCGCCCGACCTTCGCTCCTTCCGTCGCGATCTGAAGACACTCTTATTTGAACAAGCCGGCCTGGCCTGATGGGGGATGGGTTGGGTTTTTATTGTCATTTTTAATATATGTATTTATTGTTTTTAGTTGGGCACATGTTTAATTTTCTTTTAACTTTTGTATTTTTGTATTTTTTATATATCTGCCCTGCTCACCGCCCTGAGTCCTTCGGGAGAAGGGCGGTATATAAATAAAATTATTATTATTATTATTATTATTATTATTATTATTATTATTATTATTATTATTATTATTATTATTATTATTATTAAAACCTTTTCGCTTTTCGTTCAGTCAATTTCAACTTCTCGCGGGGGAAAAAAAAGATCTCGCAATGTCGGAATTGATTGAACTTTTTAATCCCACCCAGTCTGCCTTTACCACTCCAGCCATGCCCACCCAAAGGGCCACGCCCACCCGGCACCCGACGATTACGTAAGCGGGTTTTGGGGTTGCAGTTTGGGCACTCGGTCTCTAAAAGGGTCGCCATCCCTGCCCTATGTTGTCAAGCAAGAACATCCGATGTCAGCAGCATCGACAGTCGATCTTGGCCCCGGGGAGGGGGAAGGGGGGGTAGGACAAAAAAAAAATCTCCCGCCTTGAATCTCACCTGCTTAATTTTGTTGCGAGAAGTGGTGATCCGTTCCGTGATGCTCTGGTAGGTGCAGATGATGGCAGTCATAAGTTCAGTGTAGTGCTGAACAATCAACTCGTCCAAATTACGGTCGCATTTTTCGTAGGCCTTCTCCAGCCGAGCCTTCTCGTGTTCTCTGTCCTCAACATTGTCGCTGGTGGACAATGTCCTGGAAAAGAAGGGAGAAACAGCCTTTTCTTTCTATTTATTGGATTTAATTCAATTGTGACGGCCACCCATCTTTACGCCATCCAGAAGGACTGGGGGGGTAGACACGATAGCAGTAATTCCAGTAAGAGTGGGGGAGAGGAGCAACTGGGAATTAAGGAGAAACTTCCTGACAGCAAGGACGATTAATCAGTGAAGTGAATCAGGCTTCCCTCCAGAAGTTGTGGGTGCTCCAACACTGGAGGTTTTTAAGAAGAGACTGGACAAGCATTTGTCTGAAATGGTATAGGGATTCCTGCCTGAGCAGGGGGCTGGACTAGAAGACCTCCAAGGTCCCTTCCATCTCTATTCTGATTCTGATTCATCTCCTCTACAAGATGATTCTTGGCAGCTTCACCCAATAGGTCTAGGCCAGGGGTAGGCAACCTTGGCTCTTTTATGCCTTGTGGACTTCAACTCCAGAATTCCAGAGCCAGCTGTGTTGAGGGAGAGGGAGAGGTTTCCATGCTTAGCCATGCTGGCTCAGGAATTCTGGGAGTTGAAGTCCACGAGTCATAGAGATGCCAAGGTTGGTCTAGACCAGGGGTAGGCAACCTTGGCTCTTTTATGACTCATGGACTTCAACTCCCAGAATTCCTGAGCCAGCCATGCTGAGGGGAAAGGCAGAGGTTTCCAAGCTGAGCCATGCTGCTCAGGAATTCTGGCAGTTTAAGTCCACGAGTCATGAAGAGGCCATAGTTCCCCCATGCTGGCTCAGGAATTCTGGGAGTTGAAGTCCACAAGTCATAAAAGAGCCAAGGTTGCCTACCCCTGGCCTAGGAGAACTC
>NC_139515.1:86974189-86977091 GCF_947247035.1 Vipera ursinii | reverse complement strand
TCAAGGGTAGCCCCATGTAGAGAGCGTTGCAGTAATCAAGACGAGAGGTCACGAGCGCATGAGTGACCGTGCGCAAGGCATCCCGGTCTAGATAGGGCCGCAACTGGCGCACCAGGCGAACCTGGGCGAACGCCCCCCCTAGTTACAGCTACAATGTGGTCTTCTAAAGAGAGCTGTGAATCTAGGAGGACTCCCAAGTTGCGAGCCCTATCTACAGGAGGTAATGACTCACCCCCCATAATGAGGGGTGGGATGTCCTGAATATCCCGGGATGCCGGTACGCACAGCCACTCCGTCTTGTCGGGGTTGAGACGAAGCCTGTTCCTCCCCATCCAGACCCGGACCGCCTCCAGGCACCGGGACATCACGTCGAGGGCATCACTGGGGTGGTTTGGGGTCGAAATGAAAAGTTGGGTATCATCAGCATACTGATGATACCCAACTCCAAAACCACGAATGATCTCACCCAGCGGTTTCATGTAGATGTTGAACAGAAGGGGCGAGAGGACCGACCCCTGAGGGACTCCACAAGCGAGAGGCCTCGCGGTCGACCTCTGCCCCCCCGTCCAAGGTAATATGAGTTCTTGACGTACGACCAAATTTCCGATGATAAGCAAGAGAATGGTTAAATGAGCGTGACCCCATTTTACAAATAGAGCTGGAAGGGACCCTGGAGGTCTTCTAGTCCAGCCCCCTGCTTAAGCAGGAGACCCTATACCATTTCAGAGAGATGGCTGTCCAGTCTCTCCTTGAAAACCTCCAGTGTGGGAGCATCCACAACTTCTGTCTGTCTGTCTGTCTACCTACCTACCTATCTATCTACCTATCTATCAATCTATTTAATCAGAATAGAGGTGGAAGGGACCTTGGAGGTCTTCCGGTCCAACCCCCTTCTCAGGCAGGAGATAGGGTTTCCTGCCTGAGCAGGGGGTCGGACTAGATGACCTCCAAGGTCCCTTCCAACTTCTTCTTCTTCTTCTTCTTCTTCTTCTTCTTCTTCTTCTTCTTCTTCTTATTATTATTATTATTATTATTATTATTATTATTATTATTATTATTATTATTATTATTGATCCTCTCCCATTCAAGACAAGTGGCTGTCCGTTCTCTTCATTAAAAAGCTCCAGCGTGGGAGCGTCCGTCACTTTCGGAGGCAAATCGTTCTGCTGTTAGGAAATTTCTCCTTGCTTCTAGGTTGCTTCTCTCCTTTGACTAGTTTAGGATCCCCAATGACAAAGGGGGAAACACCGAACCATCAGCCAGGAGAGTCAGTTGTACCATAACGCTGCTGGAGGGAAAGGAGCACAAAATCCTTTAAAAAATATATATATCAATTTCACAGCAGTTGAGGTCGTGAGTCTCCAAACCAGAAAGAGTTGAGTTCTGACGAAGAGACTAAAAGCCAAGAAGTGGGACCCGGCTATCACTTAACTCCAAATCTATTCTGCTAATTTTGGCTGGGCTGCCTGGAACACCTCTTAACGTAATTTAAAAAAAACAACACAGCGCACAAGGTGGTTAATGGCTTTTCTCGCTGTTGTCTTGTCTCGAATACTAACTGCCTCCTTTCCCCACCTCTCACTTTTTAAACAGCGGCACCGCAGACAGGGAACACCCCCTGGCGAGGTTGTTATCAGTGGCGAAACATTGTGCTTGAAGCACACATCCAGAGATGTTTTAATATTCAAAAACACGGTTGTCGGGGTTTTTCCCCCCCCAAAAAAAAACAAGGAAAAAGAGAAACCACCGATCTTGTACAGTTCCGCGTTGCTGCTGTGAACGCCGGCAAAGACACCGAAAGGTAGCGACAACAAAACTCCAGAGTCTTTCCTTACCTGCGACAAGATCCCCCCCAAAAATATCACACAATATTACGGTAGTTCCGGAGCTCGGAAAGATAATGCAGTCCCATAAGACAGATGCAACAGCTTTTGAGATGGTGGGAAATTTAGGAGGCGCTTCGTTATATATTTATTACATTGAGTCGCTATGGGTAGTAGAGAGATAGGTGGTGTATCAATTTAATTAATAAATAAAATATGCAGCAATGCTATTGGGGGGGGACAGGACAAAAACATCCCTTCTAAAACAGTTGCTTGGATAAGCAGGAAGTTGCTGTCCCATCATTAAGGCAAGACAAATCTATGAAACGGGACACAGCTATCCAAATATCCAGGGATTGTTGTTGTTAGCTGCGAAGTTGTGTCCGACCCATCGCGACCCTATGCACAACGTTCCTCCAGGCCTTCCTGTCCTCCACCATCTTCTGGAGTCCATTTAAGCTCACGCCTGCTGCTTCAGTGACTCCGTCCAGCCACCTCCTTCTCTGTTGTCCCCTTCTTCTATTGCCCTCGATCTTTCCCAGCATGAGGCTCTTCTCCAGTGAGTCCTTCCTTCTCATTAGGTGGCCAAAGGATTTGAGTTTCCACTTCAGGATCTGGCCTTCTAAAGAGCAGTCAGGGTTGATCTCCTCTGGGACTGACCGGTTTGATCGCCTTGCAGTCCAAGGGACTCGCAGGAGTCTTCTCCAGCACCAGAGTTCAAAGGCCTCAATTCTTTGGCGCTCAGCCTTTCTTATGGTCCTACTTTCACAGCCATACATTGCAACTGGGAAGACCATGGCCTTGACTATACGCATTTTTGTTGACAGGGTGAAGTCTCTGCTTTTTAGTGTGCTGTCTAGATTTGCCATGGCTTTCCTCCTGAGGAGCAAGCGTCTTTTAATTTCTTGGCTACAGTCCCCATCTGCAGTGATCTTGGAGCCCAGGAAAATAAAATCTGTCACTACCTCCATTTCTTCCCCATCTATTGGCCAGGGATTGAGAGGGCCGGATGCCATGATCTTGGTTTTCTTAATGTTAAGTTTCAACCCAAGTTTTGCACTCTCCTTCTTCACCCGCAA